>NW_006443124.1:14289756-14298850 GCF_000325575.1 Pteropus alecto
GGAGACAAAAGAGGAGACAGGAGAGAGCAGAAGAGGCCAGTCTTGAAGGGTCCTCAATGCTATACTGAGTTGATGGGGATGCCAATTGGTAGTGGGGAGAAAGTAATTAAAACTGAGGAGTGACTTGGTTAGGTCTCTGTTTCAAAGAAGTCGTTTGGTAGCTGAGGAGGAGATTGGTGGTACAGAGATTGTTAAGTGTTTGCCCAATGCTCAGGCATACCACCCCCACCCCCTTTTTTTTTAACAGACCTTGGTTTTGTAAGGAGAGACAACATGTCCAGCAGAATGAATATATTTCCCAGCCTCCTTTGCAGCTAGGGGTGGCCATGTGTCACAGTCTGGCCAAAGAGATAAAATCAGAAGTTGCTGGGTATGGCAACTCTTTGTGGCTTCTTCTTTCTTCACGTCTGAGCACAAATGTGATGGCAGGAGCTGAGGCCACCATTCCACAACCATGAGGGGAAAATCTAAAAAACTGAAGAGACCACAACCTGGACTTCTGACCCACATTCACCCATCTTAAGATGTGGGGGTGAGTGAGGGACGAATAAACCCCTGTTTTGTTTAAGTCCTTGTCATTTAGGTTTTCTGTTATTTGTGCCCAAACAAAATCTGATGTGGTCCATTAGGCAAGGTAGAGAAGGGTAAGGGCCCCTCTGGGGCTTGTTTCCTGATTCCTTCCAGACCACTCTCTTCTTGCCCAGCCTAGGCAACTTCCCAGATGTCTGGGTCCCCTTTCTCCTCCAAACCAATGTGCAAGCCAAGACCCAGTGGATATGAGGTTTGTAAGACCAAGTCTAGAGAGAGCTGAGCCTAGCAAACCATGAGAGCTCCCAGATACCCCCATCCTATCGAGCAGGGCATGGGCCTGCAGTGTCTGGGACCAGGGAATGAGGGGCCTAGTGTGCTGCTGAGACTGTGAGAAGCACCAGTACTGGCCCAGAGAGAGCCTCGGATCCCTCCTAGTTTATTCCCTTCCATCTTGCTTGGTCAGAGGGGCCTCCCCACAAGCTCTCCAAGGCTGCCAACATCAGCGCCAGGCTCCCTGCCTCCAGCACAATTCCCCCGGGCAACCTGAAGTTCATGGCTTTGTTGTCTCCAGATAAGAAACTGGACACAGATGTGCTCAGTGGGTGAGGAATGAGGAGATACGAAGGCTGGAGGAGGGATGACCCTTATAGTTCCTCCCTCTCAGTCATAGGAGTACGTTTCCTATACCTTGCGGTGGGTCCCACTTAGGCTCATAGTGGCTAATATTAATATTAGTCACTCTTTACTGAACTTCAGCTGTGTGCATTAGTCTTTATATCATCATCACACTGAGTCCTCACAGAAGTTATTATTCCCATTTTACAGGCTTAACAAAACAAAACAGGCTTAACATTGAATGACTTGTCCAAGGTCGCAAAGTTTTCAGGATGCAAATCCACATGTGTCTGGCTCTAAAACCCAACCTCTTCACTCCAACTCAGCTGTCAATGTCACCTCAGTTTCAACAAACCAAGCCAGACCTCCCCAGAGCCTGTGAGAGAAGCCAAGGTAGAAAAGGGCTAGAAAAAATGGTAACAAAAGAACAATTGTCAGTTCTGAGTAGCAATTGTAGCTATTACTCTGTATACTTTTTCCATATTTTAAAACATTCCCAAAATAAAAATTATTTTAAAAGAACTAAATGAAGGGAAGAAGACAAGAAAGTACAGGCCTGGGCCAGAGGATGGGGCCAGGCCTGGGCTGAAGTGGGGCCTGGGCAGGGGCCCAGAGCAGCCCTTCTGTACAAGAACCCCAGTGTTCCCTGGACCCGGCTGCCATCCAAGAGCAACATGGTTGGCACCAGGCAACATCAGCCCCTCCCCACAACTTTGCTCCCAGGCAGGTGGGGGGACTGGCCAGCCTTGTAGTCCTGGAGCATGGAGTCTGCAAACCCCTGCCAAGGGCCTGGTACTTCACAGGTGCTCCATCAGTACTGCCAAATGAGGGGAGAGAACAATGCCTGGACCCAGCCTCCCACCCCTCACCTGCCACTCACCCTCAAGTGAATCTTCACCTTATCCCTTCCCAGCCAAGGTTAAGGATGGAGGCAGAAAGTGGGCTTATGTGTTAGCAACAACAATTCCAGCTCTGTGAAGTCACCCTGACTGAGCTCTCCTTCTTTGTCCCAAATTGTTAAGGTTCTAGTATCAGTTCTGTTGTTCACTTGCTATGTGACTTCATTCTATCTGCCTGAACTCATGTTTCCTCACCTGCAAAATGGAACTAAGGATCCCTAACCCCACTTGGTTTACGGGAAGGGTCAAAAGATATAATGCATATATGACGCCTAACCTAG
This sequence comes from Pteropus alecto, assembly GCF_000325575.1. Taxonomy (NCBI): domain Eukaryota; kingdom Metazoa; phylum Chordata; class Mammalia; order Chiroptera; family Pteropodidae; genus Pteropus; species Pteropus alecto. The sequence goes on from NW_006443124.1 coordinate 14,292,083, forward strand.
CGTGCACCTGGCATATAGTGGGAGCTCAGCCAAGGTAAGGACTTCACTAATTCCTGTTCTGGTGAAACCCAGTTCTATCTCTTAACTCATTCATTTTCCCCAACACCTTTAAGGAAAAAGAAACAGGAGTGTGCTCATTTTCTGCATAGAGAAGTTGAGGCAGAGGCAGGCTAAGGGCAGGATCTTAGGATAGCAGGCTCCTGAGCCCCTGCTAGGAGGGTGTGTGTGTGTGTGTGTGTGTGTGTGTGTGTGTGTGTGTGAAAGGCTTTGAGAGACTGCAACTGTAACTGGTGATGGATTGCTAAGGGAATGAGACCCTGAGAGGGAGACAGGCTTGGACTCGGATCCTCAGCAGGTCTCATGCACTCCATTTACTTATCAGTCTCTCCCCACTACAATGTCAGCAGCTCCTGGAAGGCTGAGTCTGATCATTGCTTTCCTCCCAGGATTTAGAGCAGTGCATGCCACATAGTAAACACTTGGCAAATGAATGAGTGACTGAATGACTGACCTTGTGAGATCATCAGTGTGAGAGGTTGTGAGTGTGTGTAGGGGACGGCAGACAAGGGATGCGCAGGCACAATATGAGGGGGAAAGTTTGCCAGTCTAAGAGACTTGGGCATGTCAGGAGGCAGCCTTTGCCTTTGGCTCAGGTAAACGGGGAAGTGCCTGGAAGTTGAATGAAAGCTATGTGGGGTCCAGCTCCTATTGGCAGTTCACCCCACCCCCAATGACCATATTCACTAAGGGAGCCAGCAGAGGACCAGAGATGGGGAGCTGAGTCTCTCCAGGAGTCCAGGGGTCTGGTGAGATCCCCCGTGGGCAGGAGGCTCCCACTTACTGGGCACCCAGAGACAGCCTCCACCTTCCCGGTGCTCCTGGAGGAGGGAAATCAGGATAAGCTGTTTTTAAAAGACAGTCAGTTCCTTTCTGATTTATCTTTGGGAGGAGACCATTCTTTTGTTTGAGAAGGAAAAGTAAGATTAAAAAAACAGATCACTTTAATGAGCCTTTTAGTTATGCAAAGGAAAAGTCTCCATCCCCTTGAGGGTCAGGGCGGAGAGACTAGACTCCTTGGCATAACAATGGGAAAGTACCTGCAGCTTCCCCTCTGCCACAGTCTCCACCAGCCAAGGGCTAAGAGGTTATCTGAGAACCCAAGTGAGGAGTTCCCTTTTTCCTCCAGGAGCATAGAAGAGCTGAGGCCTTGGACTTCAGATGAGGATTGGGCAGAGGTCAAAGATCGGCTGACCTCCTATTTGGCCACGGTTAAGATGCTCAGGAGAGAAGTTCTTGCAGGTAAGGCAGACCTGAGCCAGGTGGGGCTGAGCTATTTTGGGAGCACCTACTGTGTGCCAGGCACTTGAAATATAGTAGTGAAGTTCGGAGGCAGTTTCTGCCTTCTGTTTACAAAATTAACTATTTATTTACAATTCTGGAACATGCGATATAGAAATAATAGGTCCTACATATGCACCCTTATGTTCACTGCAGCATTATTTACAATAGCCAAGATATGGAAGCAACCTAAGTGTCCATAGGCAGATGAAGGTATAAAGAAGATATGGTACATATATCCAATGGAATATTACCCAGCCATAAAAAGGAATTCTTGCTATTTGCAACATGGATGGACTTAGACAAGGGTATTATGCTGAGCGAAATAAGTCAGAGAAAGACAAATACCATATGATTTCACTTATGTGGGGAATCTATAAAACAAAATAGGTGAACAATCAAAACAGAAACAAAATCATACGTACAGAGAACAAATTGATGATTGCCAGATGGGAGAAGGTTGGGGAAAGAGAGAAAAGGGGAAGGGATTAAGAAGCACAAATCGCCAGTTAGAAAAACAGTCATAGGGATGTAAAGTACAGCATAGGGAATATAATCAATAATATTGTAATAACTGTGTAGGGTATCAGATGGGTACTAGACTTATTTAAGTGATCACTTCATAAGTTATATAAATTCCTAATCACTATGTTGTACACCTGAAACTAATATAATATTGTATGTCAATAATTAATCTAAAAATAAAAAAATTTAAAAGGGTAAAAAAGAAATAACTGGTCCTAAATAATAATAACTAACATTGCAAATCGAGTACTCCACATCAGGCAGTGTTCTAAAGCCTTACACATACTAACATGTCTACTTTTTGCAATTGCTTCTTGAGGATGATACACTATCATTATACCTGTTTTACTGACAAGAAAATGAAGACGCAGATGGAGTAACTTGCCAAGGCCATGTGTGATGGTGCTGAGATTTGAGTCCTACAATTTGTGCTCTGAATCACTTCACTATCCCACCTCCATCCTCTGCTTCTTTCTTCATGCTCACAGGAGAGAAGACATCAGAAGGGGAACCTGGCAAGTCCAGAGGGCTTCTTTGAGGAAATGAGCTAAGATGTAAGAATGAGATGGAACTAACCAGACCTAAAGGGGAAAGATCTTTCCAAGAAGCAGGACCCACAAGTGCAAAGGCCCAGAGGTAGAGTGGGAGCAAGGAAGAAGTGAATGATGGATTCATCTGGAGATGTAGGCAGGAAGCAGTTCATGCCAAGGATCTTTATAGGAAGGTTTGAAAGGGGTGGTTGTGGTTGGTACAGTCAGATTTGCATTTTAAATATCACCCTGAAGCTTGTGCAGAGATTGGATGGGGACGGGGGCAAAAGGGGTCTGACCGCTAGCCACTCTATGGCAGTTGCGCAGAAGACAGAGGAGCCAGGCTGGGCCAAGGTCTGCAGAGGTGGGCGGGTCAGGACTGCTGGGTCTTGTTCCCCAGAGGTGACAAGCAGTAGGTAGCATGGACTAGATAGAACCTCAAAGCCTGGACTGGGTCGGGCAAAACAGACAGGGTCTGAGGAGGCGTACAGTAGGCCGGGGCGGAGCCCCGGGATTGGGCTGTTTCAATCTGCTGCTCCGCGCTGTTGGGTTCGGGGACTGGACTCCAGGTGGGTGGGACTCTGTGCCACCCGCAGCCACACCGCTGTTGAGATAGAGCTAGTCCAGGAGGGGCGGGGCCGAGGTGGGCGGGGCGCTGAGCCGCCCGCGGCCACGCCGCTTTCGCTAGTGCATTCCTGGCTCTCCGGCCCGGGGCGAAGAAGCGTCCCAGCTGAGTCTGCGGTCACCTCTGGGCTCGGAAGTCCGGGCTGGCGGGAGCTAGGAGCGGGGCCGCGGAGGATCCAGGTGAGCTGAGATCCTGGGCCGGGAGCGGGCCCGCAGAGGCTCGAGGTGAGCCGCGACCCGATGCGGACCCAGGCTGAGCTCCCAGCCGCCAGGGGGCGAGCGGCTGCGGGACTCTGGAGCTGCCCCCTCCCAATACTGGGGACCTGGGCGTCCGCTGGGCAGAGAGGTGGAGGGGACGGTAAATCAGTAACCCGCAACGCACACAGGGCCTTTTGTCCCGCTCCGTCCAAAGAGCACCCTGGCCGGGAGCTGGTTACTCATTGTCCACCCGGGCAGGGGCGGGCAGGCTGTCTCTGCAGCTCCCCCTGGAGACCCGCCGGCTCGCACCTCCCCCAAGGTGGCCGGGTAGGGGTGGAGAAGGAAGAGCGCGCCAGTCCTTTAACTGCTTGGACCGTCTGCGAGCCTCGAGTGGACATGAGAAAGCTGAGGTTCCCAGAGGTGCGGTCATTTGCCCAGAGTGCCCCTGCGCTTGAGTGCAGGAGCCTGGAGGGGAACCCAGGACTGCCTGGTGCCAGAGTCAGGTCCTTTGGCCCCATGTCCGCGCGTGACCCGACTAAGGGCCCTAAGGTGCTGAGGTCAGGGTAGCCTGGGTGTGGGAATAATATCCCGTGGCCGTGCCACCCCACTCTCAACCGGAGCTGCGGACCCAAGAGAGCTGTCCTCCCTGCAGAGGGGTGGGTGGGGGGATTTTATAGAGGAGGGGCCACAGAAGCTGGGAGTGGATGCAGAGACAGTAGCATCAGAGCCAGGTGGAGAAGAGAATGGGGGCACAGAGGTGTGGGCAGGAGAGAAAACGTGTCCAGTTTTGAAAACCAGTGTCTTTAGTGCTGAAGGAAGGGGCAGACGGCAACCAAAGATTGGGAGGGAGGCCTAGGATGCTGGACAGTGTGGGCTGGATCCTGCTGGACACAGAGAGCCGTTAAAGGGCCTGTAAGCTGGCAGGGAGGGTGTGATATGGTGGACTTGTAATTTTTAAAGCCCTGCTGCAGAGTGGAGTCTGGAGAGCACAGGGAGATGTTTGCAAAGGCTCAAGCAATAGATGACGATGGCCTGCCCTGGGTCCCGGCAGGGGAGATGGGATGGACTGGAGAGGGATTGAGAAGGCAGAATGGACTAGAAGTTGGGAAGGGGCAGGGAGAGTGGATGGACAGAGGTGATGCTTCAGCTGCAGGGGCAACCCAAGGAAGGAGCAGTAGTTTGATGGAGGAGATAATGGCTTTGGCCAGGACAAGCTAAGTGCTCCCTGCCTCAGAGCTAGAGGTGGACAAAGGGCAGTGGCTGAGGAGAAGGGGGTGTTATAGGCTTCCCAGGTAGATCCAGAGATGCCAGTAGCCTGGGGACTACACTGGTCACCCTCTTCCCCTGCCCCAGCTGATGCTTGGGTTTGATGTTCCTTTTGGGCGATGGAGACATCCTTGGTGGTATTTGGAGGAGGGTAACCAGATGGGATCGGTGTGTACATCACACCTGACAGGAATAGTGCCAGAACTGGAGATGACAGGCTGAAGGCAGACCCAGGGTGAGAGTGATGGGAAGGGAAGGGGGAGAACATGCCAATATTCTGTGTACCCAGCCCCTACATACATTTTTCTTTCCTCTTTAAAGCAGTCCTGTGAGAACAGTGGTCCAGACAGGGCCAGGAACTTGCAAGTTAGTCAGAGCCAGGATTTAAACTTGGTTCTGTCAGACACTAGAGTCTACATTCTTTACAAGAGCCAGTGCTGCCTCAAATGGAGTTGTGGGGACACACAGCTGAGGTATCCCCAGGCTACAATTCTGGTTCAGAATGAGGAAGAACTGCTGGCTATGGGGTGTGCTGCCTTGTTAGCAGTGAGCACTCTGCCACTGCAGGTATCCAAACCTGGTCATGGAAATGTCAGCAATGCAATAAGGAGTGGGAGTCAGATCAGATACCATCCAGATGCTAAAATTTGGCCTTGTATTTTATTTCAGATTTTTTTTTTTTTTTTGCTCTTCAGCAATAAATTCATTTATTCAGCAAAAAAAATAAATAAATTATGTGTGCTGAGAGTGAGCAGAAGATATGTCTCCATTCTCTGCTTGCTTCCAAGGAAAGAATCCCCAAACTGCCCTTTCTGTGAACTTGTGCCAGGGTCTCAGCAGGACCCTTGGGGAGCAGGAAGCCCGCCTGCCCCCCTGCACAACCTACTTCCAGTCTGCCCTGCTGCTCCCTGGCGGGGGGCCTTGGACAAGTGGCCAGCCATTTCCTGTCTCAGTTTCCTCACCAGCAAAATAGAGGAACAGCACCAGCCAAGGTGCATATGAACCAGGGGATCCTCTCCTTTCCTGTTTCAGAAAGGCCGACGGAAAGCCCAGCTAGGTCCCGTGAGTAGCGGGAAGGAGATGCAGCTGCTGTTGGCCCTGTTGGGGGTCCTGCTGAGTGCGCCCTGGGCTCCAGCTTTGTCCTTTGAGGCCTCTGAGGAAATGGAGCTGGGTATGACCTCTGAGGTGGGAAAGGGTGGCAGGGGTGGGAAGAGTGGGCACCAGGAGGGGACTGCTGGCTGAGCAAAGCTGGAGAGGATCCTGGCCCAAGCCCTGAGGAGGTGGCAGCAGGGCAGGGCCCAACCATTGAGACTCAGTGTCTGGCTCCCAGCAAGCATCCACCTATCTCTGTGTCCACACGAGAGGACTGGCCTTGCAGGGCCCAGGGCCCTGAGCTGGGCTGCAGAGCTGGTGGTGAGCCTCTTGGCTGTGTGTGCGTGAGCGTGTGTATGTTCTTTGTACTGTGTGTGGCTTGGGAAGACCAAGCAGTGGTGTATGCACTGTGAGAGCAATGTGCCCCAGAGTGTGCCATGTAACCTGTATGTGACACCTATAGCATGTGCTGTGTATGTATGTGTGTCTTGGACAATGGCACGTCCAGTCCAGCATGTGTGCCACGTACCATGTGTGTGATGTGCACCAGAGAGTGGCCTTTGCCCTGCATGTAGTATCTGTTGCATGTGGTTTTGTGTATGTCGAGGAGCAGCAGGTGTCTGGCATGTGTCTGAGGTGCTTGTGCTCTGAGTGCGTAGCATGTTCTCTGTATGTGGGGGGCTGCCTCATTAGGGCTGCAGGGCTCACTGACCTCTGCCCTTGGCCCACAGAGTCCTGCTTGGCCCCCAGTCCGGAGCGGCAGGAGCAAGAGCTGACAGTGACCCTTGGACAGCCTGTGCAGTTATGCTGTGGGCGGGCTGAGCGTGGTGGCCACTGGTACAAAGAGGGTAGTCGCCTGGCACCTGCTGGCCGGGTACGAGGCTGGAGGGGCCGCTTGGAGATCGCCAGCTTTCTACCCGAGGACACTGGCCACTATCTCTGCCTAGCCCGAGGCTCCATGCTTGTCCTACATAATGTCACCTTGGTCGTAGATGGTAAGGGGGTCTGGCAGGGGCTGAGAGGTACCTGGGGAGAGACTCTCTCTGTCCTAGACCTCAAACACTTCCCTCTGTCCCCGACATAGACTCCTTGACCTCCACCAATGGCGATGAGGACCCCAAGGCACATGACGGCCCTTCGAATAGACACATTTTCCCACAGCACGGTCAGTACAAGTCCTCAAGGACTCATTTCC
>NW_006443124.1:14298997-14320629 GCF_000325575.1 Pteropus alecto
ACATTTCAGATACCTCTGTGGAAGCAGGTGGTCATCGTGGGGGCACTAAGTTCTCCCTTCCTCTCCCCTCCAGCACCCTACTGGACACATCCCCAGCGCATGGAGAAGAAACTGCATGCGGTGCCTGCTGGCAATACCGTCAAGTTCCGCTGTCCAGCTGCAGGCAACCCCACACCCACCATCCGCTGGCTCAAGGATGGACAGGACTTCCATGGGGAGCATCGCATTGGAGGTGTTCGGGTGAGTCTCCATGTCCCAAAGCCATCTGCTCCTCCACTCACTTTCCCATAAGCCCCCTTATACCAAACCCCCAGTTCCTTCTCTAATAAGCCGCTGCACGGCCCCAGAAGGAGCACTAGGCTCGGACTGCTCTGGTTCGAGTTCCCACTCTCCCATTCTCTGGCAAGTGACTTAGCCTCTCAGCCTAAGTGACTCCATTGATAAAGGGGGAAGGATCCCTGACCAGTATCAATAAGTTCTGACAGCTCATTCTCATGATGAGATTCTGCAGGGTCACCTCTAGGCTGTAATGAGGAAGCTGAGACTCCGGGCAAAGACTGGCTCAAGGTGGCACAGCTAGGCAGAGGCCAAGCTAAAACTCAGGGCTCAGACACTTCTTAGGGCCTTCTCCTTTGTCCCAAAGTTCCTGGCCTTGGCCTGGACCCCCTGGTGGGCATGGGTCGGTGGCCCTCTGTGGACACTTCCCCTGCCTTCAGCTGCGCCATCAGCACTGGAGCCTGGTGATGGAAAGCGTGGTGCCCTCAGACCGTGGCATGTACACCTGCCTCGTGGAGAACTCAGTGGGCAGCATCCGCTACAGTTACCTTCTGGACGTGCTGGGTGAGCGGGCGGGCAGGCAAGGCAATGTGGGAGCAGGAGCCCAGACCCTGCCCTCAGGTAGGATGATGTAGACTCAGTCTTAGATGACTCACTCAAGCTGTTCAAGGTGTCCCAGTGGATCCAAGGGAAGCACAGGGGATAATGTAAGCCTGGAGGAGCAGGGGTCTGCTGAGAGGAAAACCGGGAAAGACATTGAGACAGAGGGTATAAGCTGGGTAAAGGCCTTAGGTATAAAAAATAAAATGCATTTGTGGGGAGGCGTATGCCGAGGGTGTGGCATTTAAGTGGGGAGCCCAGCCATGGAGGGTTTCGAATGCCAGGCTGAGAAGTTGTCCTTGACCCCAAAGGCAATGGGGAACCATGTAATGTTTAAGCAGGGTAAGCAAAGGACAGAAAAGATCTGAGCCGTGTTTTGAGAAGGTTCCTCCCTTGAGCTGGGGGGAGGCTGGAGGCGAATGACCAGGGTGCTTCTGTGGGTGCCACTGGTCAGGGTTGACGGCTGGCCCGGCCCCCAGAGCGGTCCCCGCACCGGCCCATCCTGCAGGCGGGGCTCCCGGCCAACACCACAGCTGTGGCAGGCAGTGACGTGGAGCTGCTGTGCAAAGTGTACAGCGACGCCCAGCCCCACATTCAGTGGCTGAAGCACATCGTCATCAACGGCAGCAGCTTCGGAGCCGATGGCTTTCCCTATGTGCAAGTCCTGAAGGTCCAGCCTCTGCAACACCTGAGCCCTGCCCTTCTCTCATGGGGGGTGGGGGCTGGTCTCTAGCTCCCTTTCTGGCCAGAGTGTGGTCCCAGGCCCTGCTGTGACTCCTAAGTGTGTCCTCCATCCCCAGACAACAGACATCAATAGCTCAGAGGTGGAGGTACTATACCTTCGAAATGTATCGGCCGAGGACGCGGGCGAGTACACCTGCCTGGCAGGCAACTCTATCGGCCTCTCCTACCAGTCAGCCTGGCTCACGGTGCTGCCAGGTGAGCACCTAAGGGGGCCAAGGGATCCCACTCGGATCCAGCAGTGGGCTGTGACTTGCTGGATAGACATTCTCCCTTGACCTGTGGGAGTTGAGCTTGGGACATGGTGTGTGGATTTTTGTGTTTTATTCCGCATGTGGCAGTGCCTTTTCATGTCCACATGTGACTGTCCATGCGACCCAGGGGTATGCAGGACTGGGTAGAATTGCAGCTTTCTTGGTGTGTGCCCCCATGTGCTTTGGGAACTGCGAGGGCCCAAGTTAGCAGGTATGGGGCTGGCCATCTGACCACTGATCAGTCAGTTATGTGTCTGTCCCTGTCTTCGGGCAGAGGAGGACCTCACATGGACAGCAGCAGCGCCTGAGGCCAGGTATACCGACATCATCCTGTACGCATCAGGCTCCCTGGCTTTGGCGGTTCTCCTGCTGTTGGCTGGCCTGTATCGTGGGCAGGTGCTCCATGGCCGGCACCCCCGACAGCCCGCCACAGTGCAGAAGTTGTCCCGCTTCCCTCTGGCCCGACAGGTACCATGCCATCCCTACCCCTGTGTCTCTGTAATAAGGCTCTCAGCCTGCCTTCCCACTGCAGCTCAGCACCAACAGGCCAACCAAGTCTCCCACTTCGCAGTTCTCCCTGGAGTCGGGCTCCTCGGCCAAGTCAAGCTCGTCTCTGGTGCGGGGTGTCCGTCTCTCCTCCAGTGGACCTCCCTTGCTCGCTGGTCTCGTGAGTCTAGACCTCCCTCTGGACCCGCTGTGGGAGTTCCCCCGGGACAGGTACGCTATGCGGAGTGAGGGTGTGGATGCAGACTCCAGGCAGGGATTTTGTCCACACAGCTGAAGCCTCAGCTTCCTCGATTTCCAGGCTGGTGCTCGGGAAGCCCCTGGGCGAGGGCTGCTTTGGGCAGGTGGTGCGTGCAGAGGCCTTGGGCATGGACCCGGCCCAGCCTGACCAAACTAGCACCGTGGCCGTCAAGATGCTCAAGGGTGAGTGTGGTGGCCTCAGGGAAGGTACTAACAAAAGGGGCTCAGGGTGCTATCAGGTGAGCAATGGTGGCCAGGAAAGGCTGTGGGATCTTACCCTTGGGCCTGGGGCCCAGCTCTCCTACTGACCCTGGCAAGTCACTTCTGAAGTGCATGAAAAGTGCCTGGTACAGAAAATCTTATCTATTGGGATGATGGTGACTACAAGGATTTGGGGTGACAGGTTTGATACCCCCATGTCAGCCTTGGCCTCAAGTAACCTTGTCAGCCTTGTAGGCCTTCACCTCATTCCCCATGATTCCCCCCTGAATCTAGCCCTCAGCCTCCCTCAGGCCCTTCTTAGGTTTGTCATGCTATGTCTACCACTCTAGAAGAACAGCCTTTCTGCTTAAACTTGGTCCCAGCCTCCAAGCAGGAGCCCCAAGATGCTCAGGACACACCTAGGACCTACAACTGTGGCCTCTCCCTGCTGTGCCCTAGCCCCCTCTACAAAAGCAGCACAAACTGATGTTCTGCTCTGCCCTGCCCCCCTCCTCTCTGCACAGCTGGGGCCACCTGGCACTTTCAGGGAGGCAGGGATTGAGAAATGTGCATTGTGAGGTCTGCTGGGGAGGCTATGTCATTGGCCCAGGGCCACAGGTCAGTCCCGGGGGCCCAGCCCCTGCTCCACAGCCTTCTTCCAGGCCTCCCCTAGCTGTGCCCCACTGGCGGCTCCCTGAATTCCCAAGCCAGATGGACGCCAGGCCCTGGTCAGACAGACCTCAGGGCGCCAGCCTGCTTTCCGCCCCCAGGAGCTCTCACCCCGTTCAGGGACTAACACCAAGCCCTACAGATGAAGCTTCCTTCCTGTTCCCCCTCTCCTGTTTCTTTGTCCCCTCACTGGCAGGCCTACCTCTTTTAGATCCTTGATTTCGTTGCATCTTGCAACTGCTGAGAGGTAAAACATGATTCATTGTCCCATTTCATACAAGAGGATCTCAAAGTTCAGAGAAGTTAGGTGACTTTTTCAAGGCCATGCAGCCTAGCAGGGACTCAGGCCCAGGCCTTCCTGACTACCAGTCCAGCACTCCATGTCCTGTCACCTACCCCACTGCCTCCTTTGTCTAGTCACCTTGGCTGTTGCCCTTGCAGATAATGCCTCTGACAAAGACTTGGCAGACCTAGTCTCTGAGATGGAGGTGATGAAGCTGATCGGTCGACATAAGAACATTATCAACCTGCTTGGTGTCTGCACCCAGGAAGGTAAGGGGTGGGATGGGCCCAGGTTAGGGGCAGTTAGGGCTAGGATCACAGCCTTAACAACCTCCCTGTCCTGTCCCCCATCGCTTCCGCAGGGCCCCTGTACGTGATTGTGGAGTGTGCTGCCAAGGGAAACCTGCGGGAGTTCCTGCGGGCTCGGCGCCCCCCAGGCCCTGACCTAAGCCCTGATGGGCTGCGGAGTAGTGAGGGGCCGCTCTCCTTCCCCGCCCTGGTCTCCTGCGCCTATCAGGTGGCCCGAGGCATGCAGTACCTGGAGTCTCAGAAGGTGTGGGCAAAGGGCAGCACTGGGCCACGCCAACTGCTCTATCTCCACACCTTAGTGCCCTGGCATTAAATGTCCCCAACTTCTCCGCTTTTTCATTACCCTAAGTCCTTCTGTACTGCACCCCCTCCTGCCCCATCCATATGTAGCTGACAGTGCCTGTCCCCGTTCCATCCTCACATACTCCCTGACCTGGAGACAGGGCAGGGGAAGAGGCAGCACAAGAGAGGAGCATGCAAGCCCTGAAATTAGACTGCTCAGGGCTCCCCTCTCTGATGATCCCTACTCACCAGGCTTACTGCGAGGTGCTGTGTGTCATAATAACTTAAGTCCCCTGTCCTGCCCCCAGTGTATCCACCGTGACTTGGCTGCCCGCAATGTGCTGGTGACAGAGGACAATGTGATGAAGATCGCTGATTTTGGGCTGGCCCGTGGCATTCACCACATTGACTACTACAAGAAAACCAGCAACGTGAGGGAGGCAGGGCAGAGCTGGCAGAGGGGGTGGGGTGGAACCTGTGGGACTGGCACCAATGCCCTGTCTTCTCCTTTTCAGGGCCGCCTGCCCGTCAAGTGGATGGCACCTGAGGCCTTGTTTGACCGAGTCTACACACACCAGAGTGATGTGTGAGTCCTGGAAGGTGGGGGTCCAGAGTGTCTGCCCGGATCATTGTCCTACCCCACAGAAAGGGCAAAGCACTTGCCCAAGGTTATACAGCCCTGGGACCTGAGTGGGACCAGACTCCAAAAGAAGCCCCAATCCTCACCCCCGTGGCAGATCATGTCTGCAGGATCCCCCATCCCAGCCCCAGGACTAGGGAGTGAAACCATGCCCTGCTGAGCCCTGGTCCTGCTCCCAGGTGGTCATTTGGAATCCTGCTGTGGGAGATCTTCACCCTCGGGGGCTCCCCGTACCCCGGCATCCCTGTGGAGGAGCTGTTCTCACTGCTGCGGGAAGGCCATCGGATGGACCGGCCCCCGAACTGCCCTCCAGAGCTGTGAGGCCTCGCCCCACTCTTCCCCACTTTCCAGTCCTTGTCCTGTGCCCTGACTTTAGCCTCATGGTCTGGCCCTGGAGAGTGGTCAGCAACAACTTTCACTGTGGCCGCTGGCTGCTTCCACGGCTCAGTAGGAGGTCCTGGCGTGGCTTCTGTGACCTTTAACTGAATGGCCCCATCCACCCCTCATCAAACCCCAACCCTTCATCACACCCCCGCTCAGGACCTTGAGGTCCTCCCCTCACTCAGGCCTAAGGCTCCTTCTGACTCCGTGCCCCATCCTTCCCAGGTATGGGCTGATGCGTGAATGCTGGCATGCGGCACCCTCTCAGAGGCCCACTTTCAAGCAGCTGGTAGAGGCACTGGACAAGGTCCTGCTGGCCATCTCTGAGGAGGTACTGCCCCGCTCCTGTCCTGTGACCTCCCTCTGCGCCTCATCTAAGCTATCTGGACTGACCAGCACTATTCTCCCACAGTACCTTGACCTCCGCCTGACCTTTGGACCCTGCTCCCCCACTGGTGGGGATGCCAGCAGCACCTGCTCCTCCAATGACTCTGTCTTCAGCCACGACCCCCTGCCACTGGGGCCCAGTTCCTTCCCTTTCCCCGAGGTACAGACTTGAGCAGGGGCACAAGGCTGTGCGGGCAGGACAGCCAGCAGCCTTGGGCCTCCTGGTGCAGCTGCAGCCTGTTGGTGCTTGACCTTGGCAGCCCCAAGGCCCTGCCTTCAAAGTGCTGTCTCAGATCTCCAGTTCTGCTTTGGGGAGGTCTGTTCTTGGTCCTGGGGTCCCTAGTTGAGGTTTCCAGTTCTGGGCTCGAGTCCCCAACCCAGAGTTCAGACTCAGTCTCAAGGCCTTGCCCTTACTCTGGGAGTCATGGTCCCAGCATTCCAATGGCCTGTTAGGTGTTAGGGCTCTGCTTGTCTTCCTGGGCTTTGGCACTCAGTCCTGGCTCCAAGGGTTTGGCTGGAACTGGCTGTGGGGCTATCCTAAACCTCCCTGCTCCCCTGCACCAAAAGAGGTCTTGGGCCTCTGAACCCTATTTCCCCAGGCCTCCCCCACCTCCCCTCAGCTGCTTGTCCCAGCGTCTTGATGGGAGGAGCTTTGGCCCCTGTGGTCCTGAGGCTGGAAGCCTATGAGAAAACACAGAAGCAAGTGGCCTTTTATAAATTATTATTTTTTTTGAAATAAAACTCCATGTGCCTGGTGTCTTCATTACAGTGCACGGAGAGGGAAACAGGGTAAAATGTTCCTAAGCTGGGAGTTCTGCCTGGGTGACAGACTGAGGGCTCTGTGCCCGGCCTGGGGTTCACATCCAACTCCAGCTGCCTCAGGATAGACCCATAGAACTTGTATGTGCTTGTCTTGGTCTGTCTCTTACTGGCACCATCTTGTGTGTGTGATGGTGTGAAAGAATCAGCACTAATAGGCAAAGGAGTCCACAGGACACCATATATTAGGCAGGGCTCCTATACCGTCGGCACATGTGCATGTGCATGTGCATGCTTGCGCAAGTCCTGGGGCTGTCGCCCAGAGAGTAGGCGACACCCCTCCCCCATCTGCTCAGCATTAACCAAGTTGACCATTAACACAGCATGAAAGCTCAAAACTCAGCCTCAAGGCTGCTGCCTGCTCCCACGCTCTGCCTCTCAGGCTGGGGGCTCTTGAGGGCTGTGCCCGCCCTACCTCGCCCTGCCCAGTCTCCTGGGCAGCAGCTGGATGCCTCCTGCCTGCTGGGCTGGGTTGCAGCTGTCCCTGCCTGCCTGGTCCTCCCCTGGGGAGTCCTCATGGCCCTGTTCTCAGACGCCCTCTGGGTGGGTGGGGAGGATCAGCTTCCCAAAGCTCTGAGCCTGGAACCTTTCCCAGCTCCATCATAGCAGTTACTGTGGCTCTCGAGGCCTGAACGGGATGTAGGGCTGCCTGACCCAGTGCCTGGCCCTCTCTCCTGCCTTGTTCCCCAAGCATAAGACTGCCCAACCAGTACAGACTCTGTGAAGGCTTGGGTTGACCCCATGGAGGCTGAAAATACATATAGGGTCAAAAAGATTAGATAAAAGAATTTGGGGCTGGGGCTGCTCTAGGAGACTGAGCGGCAGCTCATGGCCATGCTTCTTTCTGACTGTGAGTCTCCTCACACCCCCACCATGCCTCTTACTTGCCATGTCTCAAACTGAACTACTCATCTTTCCCCCAAAACTGGACCTCCAGGGCCCCCCACAGGCCAGAAACTAGAGAGCTCTAGTCTCAAAGAGAATGGAGACAACAGTGAATTTGGAACTAGGAGGTTCAAAGCCTGTCACTTCCAGTGTACTGAGGCCAGTGCCATGACTTCTCTGGTGATCATTTCCTTCACCCATATGAGTGAAGTGCTCCTGCCTTGCCTGCCTCTGGGCTTAGGTTTTACGATGAGAGGAGACTTAGATGAAGGCAGGCTTGACAAAGGATGCCATGCAGAGTTCACATGAATTATGCTAAGTGTTTCCCGGAGAATTAGTGCTTGGCCTTTACAAGGCCTGAGTGTCCCCCTCCAGCCCAAGATCCTGGTCCCCCTTCCTCACATTCTCCTGCAGGTGGCTCCAGAAGCAGCTTCCAAAAGCGGGTCTTGGCTTATGTACCTCCTGCACTCAAGGACCCTCTACTGGCTCCCTGGAGCCCCCAAACTTTCTAAGCTCTATCCCCTGGCTGTCACTGGCCAGTGACTATGTCCTTCACCAGCCAAGCCAATCACAGGAGAGGCAGAGCCCTCAGAGTCGGCCTGAGGTGAGGGATGAGAGCACCCATTTTCTACTTGCCCAGCATGAGCCCATCACCCTGTCAGGCTCAGCCACCCACTGCTCTCCCTCATCACAGTTTCATGAGATAAAGATCATTCTTCCCATTTAATGGTAGAGAAACTGAGGGATGAACAGGCCTACGGTCATAAGGATGGGGCACAAAGATGGAGCTGAGTTGACACCCCCACCCCAGGTTCCCAGTGGGTCCTTCACACATGGGAGACCAGAGCCAGGTCACTCAGAGTGACAGGGGCAGCTGCTGCCTGGTAGGTCTCAGAGGCCAGGAGGGGCTCAGCTGCCCACCCTGTGCCCCCTCCCTGCCCGCATCCCTGGCAGGCACACGCTTGCTGGGGCTCTTCTACATTCCTGACGTTGCATGTCAGAGTGAGACAGATGCTGCTAATTCCCATGCAAGTGCTCCTGCCCCACCTCCCCTCCCCCTGCCTGCTCTGGACAGCACCGCAGCAGCTGGGGCCTGGGCCCCTTGGTCAACCTCGGTTCTGGGTGGCTTCCTAGCCTGTTACACAGGCCTTGGGAGCCTGTAGAAAGAGCATTGGTCACCTCTGGACTTTGCCACTTGCTGGCTGCGTGTTATCAGTTAGGGTCCTGGTGGGAGCAACAGATAGTCACTCAGATCTAGGAGTTGGAGCCCAGGGACAAGAGGCTGCTGGGAGGAAGGGTCAGGGAGCCACAGTGTGTTTCAACCTCTCTGAGCCTGAAACACAGGAATGCTGACTGACTCGGAGAGTGGTTTTACATGCTCAGTTAACAACTGGGATTGGAATGGCCCCCTGGGACAGGTTGCCAGGATCTCACTCCCTCCCCAAGGCAGCCCTAACAGGAAGACATTCTCTCTTGTCCTGTTGCATAGATAAGGACAAGTGAGGCTCAGAAGGAGGAAGTGACTGTGCCAAGGTCACATGGGAGTAAGCGGAAGAGTCAGTATTTCTGATCAGGTACTCTGTGCCACCGCAGAGCCACTTCCATAGCCCCAGGGCCCAACCATTCCAAGGACCAGGGGAGGCTCTGGTTTTGCAGAAGTAGAAACATTTGTTAATGGAGCATCTGTGCACAAGGGTGACTGGACATTCAGGAGGCCCAAGCATAGATGTGCTGGGACCAGCATTTTGGGCTCCAGCCTTTGGTCCCTGCCACCTCAGGACCCTCACACAGGCTGTTCCTTCCTAGGGAACACTCCCTGCCTCACCTGGCCAAGCCCTCCTCGCCCTTAACATCTCACTAAAATCTCACTTCTCCGGGCGGCCTCCCCCAGGCCTCTTCCCAGGTTGGGTTCCCTTTCAGGCTGAGCCCCTTAGTCAGAGGTGCTAATTAGCTGTAGAGGAAGATGTTCTCTCAGTCTCCTTCCAGCAAACTGAGCACCAGGAAGCCAGCATAGCTTAGACAGATTTTGAGTCAGCCATTCTAGGACCTCTGCATATTTCAGAATCACCTGGAGGCTTTGGACTGCCTGGCCCTACCCAGAATCTCATATTGGGCACCTGGACACTTGCATTTCTAAAACGTTCCCAGAGAGTGCAGCATTGGCCCGGGAGCCACACTCCAGGAACCAGGATTTTATAGAGGCATTACATGTTCGAGGCTGAAACATCTCAGTGAAAACTCCAATGGCACCAAAGGTTTTCAATGCAAAGCAACCCCCCAGTACCCACACTCTCTGCTCCCCAAGGGAAACTGCCCCCATTTTTTGTGTCATCTTGAGTGCTTTGTAGCCCTTGATCCAGTTTAGTGGTTACTGTCCTTGCCCACCTCAATCTCCACCCAAGGCTGTACCTGGCAGAACGGAGGGGCAGTAAAGTGTTGGATGAAAGGATCAAAGAAACCCATTCCCAGGTACCGACACACTCAGGTGTGCACACTTGGCCACACCGGCCACCCCTTCCCACACTCTGCCCTGAACTGGGAGACCACTCCCGCCCCTCCACCTGCTCTAGGATTTAGCCTAATCCCAGAGGGAGGCAGCTGCAAGAGTCTCTGGGGGAGAGGGCTCCCTTCCAGAGGAAATCTCCTTTTATTCTCTTGCTGCCGAAATCTGACCTTCATTGGCACCTGGGCCCCTCGGCTGGGCTGGGGCCTGTCCCCTAGAAGTGGCTGAGGAGGAGGCGTGAAATCACCAACAGCTGAACTCACCCAGCCTTCCCCCATATCCTCTCCAACTGGGTAGCTGCTCACATTCCACAGCACCAGCCCCTTCCTGCTGCCCAGTGCCAATTTCAAGATCTTGTGCTGGTGCTTGGGGCCCAGCCTAACCTGGCTGGGTTGATCTCACCAGCTAGTCCTGCAGGGTATGGCTGTGAGCTCTGTGCAGCTCTTGAGCCTCCAGGCCACCTTTGTACCCTTCAGGACTCAGCTCACTTATCATCCCCTCCGAGAGGACCAGGCTGACCTCACTGCACAGCCTAGGCATTCCATCTCTATGAACAAATGGAAGGATCCATTTATGTCCTTCTCTTTCCCACCCATGGCAGGAGCCTCCTGAGCTCCATCTCTAAGGCCCAGGGCAGAACAGCCCACCCTAAGGCTTGTCACACAACTGAATGACCTGGTAAGGATGACGATGAGGCTCCCAGCCAGGGAGGCCCTTTCCTTCCTGAGGCCCCTAGGAAATCAGGTCCCAGGAGAGGAGGGTTGGCTGGCAGGGCTGAAAAAGCATGACCCATATTGGATAGCATGGCTCTAGAAGCTTCCAAGAGAGGTAGCTCTCAGATCCTGGGGAACCCACTGCATGTGCTAAGGGCTCCACCAATGCAACTGAGCTTCTGCCCACTTCCACACAACTCCTAAAGACAGACAGATTAGCAATAAATGATGGATGGCATGGTAGCCTCTAGAGCAGCACTACCAAACAGAACTTTCTCCAAAGATGGAAATGTTCTACACCTGTGCTGTCCAAGACAGTAGCCACTAGCCACATGTGGCTACTGAGTACTTGAAATGAGGCCCGTGCAACTGAGGAGTTGATTATTTTAATTAATTTAAATATTAACTTAAAGAGCTGTGTATTGACAGGATAGCTCCAGAGGCTTCACAAAGGGGCTGCTCAGTGCACTGGCAGGGAATTCTCTCCGACTTACAGCGCCAGTGTGCATGGTGCGCTCCCACCCATGTCAAATGTGTGCCTGAGGATGCAGGGATGCAGTCGCTTGGGGACAGTGGGCAGGTGGTCACAATGGTTGCTTCTGGGGAGGAGAACTAGGTGGCTGGAGTCAGAGAGGGAAGGGACCCTTGTTTTCTACCTGGTAACTGCATTACTTGTGTACCAAAATTAATTTTTTTCCCGAAAAATGCTAGAGAAGAAAAATATCCCCTCTGAGTACATAGCAGCTTCTAAAGCTGCCTGGCACCAAAACCTCAGGTAGCCCCAGAGCCTCTAAGGCCTAGCGCTGTCTTACACAGCCACACTGTCTTGCCCCCTTCATACGCCAACCCAGACTGGAGCCCAGGCCACCGGATGCAGCCTCAGCTGACCCCTGCTGACTCCCCAAAGTCCCTGCACACCCCTCCTCCACCTAGTCTCCAGCCCCAGTGACTTTCCCGTTACTCCACCACTCAAGCTCACATGAACCTCAGGGCCTTGGCACTTGCAGGTCCCTGCTTGCCTGGAATATTAGTCCCCTGGTTGTTACAGCTGGCAGTCAGAACTGTGTCCGGTATTCTCACCGTGAGCATGTTTGCTGTGAACATCTTCACTGCAAGCATTTTCACCTCAAGCATTTTTGCCCCACAACTAATTAGCCGTGAGAACTGCTTGACAGTTCGGTTTACATTCGACAGACTATATACTGAAGCTGGTTGTCAGTTTGGTTTCGTTCTCCACTGATAAAAGTTCTTGCTGTTACTCCCATTTTTATACTATATAAATCTTAGCCCCCTTAATGGTCTATGTACAGTGCCAAGTAGACCTGGTATTCTTAAAATAGTGGATGATAATGAGTAAGAATAAAGCCAGATTGCAAAACTCTGGTCAAGCCAAAGTGCTTACTCTACAAGAAAATGATAACATATCGGTTTGCAAATCCTTTGGTAAGCACAGTCATCCCTTCCACCAGCAACACCAAGCCCAGCTATGACAGATATAAAAGGTGGCTACTAAAAAGTCTTCAGAGAGCACTAATGATCAATTCTTTAGTTGGAAACTGACACCTTTCTTAACAAAGAAATTGCAACAAAAAAAGAAAAAATGCCATCCCCAACAAGGAGACAAATCAACAAGCAAAAAGAAAAAGTATAATGCTATGAACGAAAGACTTCAAAGATGTATTTTCTTTTTTCGCAATAAAGTCTTTTCAATTCTGTGCTTCATCTGCCATGTCCTATTTAATGTCCCTCTTTTATTTTTCTTTACTTTGTCTTTACAGCAAGATTGCCTAAGAGCCAATTAGTTGTGCAGCAAAAATGTGTGCGGCAAAGATGTTTACAGCAAAGATGCTTACGGCAAAAAGAACTAGAACCTGTCAGAACAAAGGTCACTTCCTCCAAATGGCCTCTCCTGACCATCCTGGCTAAAGTCCTCTCTCTGTTATTCCATATTTTAGCCCATTGTTTGTTTCCTTCTGTAATTATCTTATTTGTTCACTCTTTACCGGCTGCTGCTTCACTAGAAGGTGAGCTCTGAGAGGTAGAGGATGTTGTCCTGTCCACCGTCATACCTGGAATGTGCTCCACAGATGTTTGTAGATGAATACATGCTGAATGAGTTTCCCAAATTCAAAATCAAATCCCAGACTGGTGAGTTGATCTCAAAGAGGCTTGCCAAACCCCTTAGGAGCTGAGACAGTGCTCCCCAAATATACCACAGTGTATTTGATGAACCCCACAGTGTCCACAGAAGGATGATCAATCCCCTCCCCTCCTCGAACTGGGGCCCAGTCCTGAGGTGGGGCTGGGAACCTGGAGAGGGCTCGAGACTGTCATTGCTCTCAAAGGACTTGTAAGTTCTTGGAGTGTCTGCTTGCGAACCAGCACTCCCCCATACAGTGTTGAGGACAGCATGGGGCACAGGGGGCCAATATCTAAGGAAAGCCTAAAAATCCACAAGAAAAAGACAGACACCTCCAACGACAGAGAAGGTATGATGAGGCGATTGACAAGGGAACCCAGAGGCTTCCTGAAACTCAAGAACAAGGCAAGAGATGCACAAGAGACTGGCAAAAGTTAGAAAGCTGGAGAATGAACACTAGGAGTCGCGGGGCTGCAGCCATCTCAGCAATGTCGGAGAGCTTTCAGCTCATTATGTAAACACATACCCTATGATCTAGCAATTTTGCCCTGAACAAGTACTGGCTCCCCGAATGTGACAGGCGGTAAAGGTGGGGGAGAGATTGGAGGCAATCCTAGCCCTTCACTGGGAGGTGGATGGGTAACCTGTGTGGAGGACCTGATGGAAGTGTAGTCACATGGAGGGAGCTCAGGCTCCCGAGTTCTGACTGGAAAGTGTAAGAAATGGAATGTGCTCTAAAGCACGAAACCATTTGTGTAAAAGAAATGATGGCACAGAAAATACACGGCTTACAAGAACAGGCACAAGACCATCAGCATGACAGCCTGGGGGGCAGGGCGATAAGAGTGGGGAATGAGACCAAAGGGAATTAAAAAACAAACAAAGGAACGAGGTTCAGGAGCAGAGGGCACCCAGGGGAGAGGTCAGTGATGCTTCCTGGAGGAGATAACCTAGGTGCCATGTTGAAGAAGAATGAAGAGCTAACCAGACAGAAGAAGGGGTGTGTGTGTGTGTGTGTGTGTGTGTGTGTGTGTGTGTGTGTGTGTTGGGAGCAGGAAGGCACAGTAAATCAACAAATGTTTATTGAGTACCTACTGTAGGCCAGGTGCAATTCTCATCACTGGTTTACCCTGAAGAAGACAGGCCCTGCCTTGAGGAGTTTAAAACCTAGAGGTGGTTATAGACATTAAACAACTGCCCAGGACAGTGCTGACCAGAATTCAACACAGGCTCTGAAGGTCAATTGGCTGCAGTTGTGAGCGTCTACACTGGAGACTGATCCTGACCTGGCTTGGGAAGGGACTCTACGAGGAGGTGATACTTGAGTTGAAGGAAGGGAGTGCTTGGCCTTGTGATGAGTGGGAGGAAAAGCATTCCAGACAGAGAGAACAGACTCTGCAAAGGTCTGCAGACAGGCAGGAGTGAGGAGAATTTGCGGTGCTCCGATCTGGCCACATAGACAGAGCACATATAGTGTAAGGGAGACCATGCTGTCACATGAGGCCACATCACGGTGAGCCTTGCAGGCTGCAGATTTCATTCCCAGGGGAATGAAGAGATAACAGAACAGGTGCTGCTAGTGCAGATGTTGGGAGTCAGACAAGGAGACTATTTTAAACTCCTCAGAGCAGGGCCTGTCTTCATCAGGGTAAACCAGTGACGAGAATGACACCCGGCCTATGGTAGGTGCTCAATAAACATTTGTTGAGTTACTGTGCCTTCCTGCTCCCAACACACACACACACACAGTCCTATTACAGACAGAGCTGGAAACTGCAACAGTACTTCCAAAATACACATGTGGTCTCCCAGCAGGACAGAGTGTCCATAGAGGGACTGTCCACTTCCCCACCCATCCTCTGGCCTGGGATTAGCGCTGTCCTGCACAGCTACAATGCAAGCCCCCAGTCTTGGAGCAGGGAGTGGCCAGGCAATGGAGGGATGTCGAAATTGATCTAAGATGTAGAATAAGAGGGCTTGCTAATGGTGGCAGGAGGGAGAGGAAGGTGGTCAAGGACTTGCAGGTGGGAAAAGGCCTGGGTGACCGAGCAGAGTCCACGTGAGTCTTTCAGAGTCCTGAGGAGAGGGTGCATAGAGACAAACAGGGCAGGCAATGGTGAAAATTTAAGTCAGACTGATAGGCTCTGCTTGACCCGGAAAAAAACAAAAGGGAGCCAGTAGCACCCTAACTCTCCCATCTTTGCACCGTGGTATGCATCCAAACCACCCCTAACCTACCCCTTGGCATCCTCCTCTCCTTCCTTCACCCATCTCTTTTTTCCTCTCTGGTCTCTGTCCTACACAAAATCACACCCTGGGGAGGGTCTCCAACACAGGGAACAACGTAGAGGGGACACACTGGGGTGATGGTGCCACCTCCCGGCAGCCATGGGAAGTGTAACATCCCACTTCAGTTTTGTGTGGGGTAGGAATGCAGGACATAGGAGTGTACCCGTGTTGGTTTCAGGCAGGGATCCTGTGAAGAGATGACTTCTCCTGCTGGTGGTGATCAGGTCATTCCTGGAAGACCATTCAGTTCTGGGTGCTATATTTTTCAGAGTGATGCTGATAAGCTCCTCTCTATCCTACTTAGGGGTATAGATGATGGGCAAACCACTATAATTACCCCTGCTCAAAATCCTCCCACAGTCCTCAGGATCGGGTCCAAGCTCCTTAAAACAGTACATAAGGATTTAACCCAGGCCTTGGGCATGCCTCATTCTCATCAGTTTCAAACCCTCTTTTCCCCCTCTTCTCAACCCCCCACATGTGCACCCCCATCCCTTTGCACAGGTTGTTCTCTCCTCCTGGAACACTCTCCCGCTCCCTACTGGTTTTCCAAATTCCTACTACTCTTTCACATCTCAAATTCTCCATCTCTCAGAAAGTGAACTTTCAGCACCTTTGCATTAACTAGGCAAAGAGGGAACAGTGTTTCAGGCAATGGAAACAACATGTGCAAAGGCCTAAGATGCCTTCAAGGAGATGGAAGGGGATCAGAGAGGTTGACAAAACTGGCAGGGCTGCAGCAACAGACCCTACACAACTCATGGGCTCTCACTGAGTCCCCAGTAAGCGACGAAATTTTCTG
Organism: Pteropus alecto; assembly: GCF_000325575.1. NCBI lineage: Eukaryota > Metazoa > Chordata > Mammalia > Chiroptera > Pteropodidae > Pteropus > Pteropus alecto. The sequence goes on from NW_006443124.1 coordinate 14,314,915, forward strand.
CAGCAAAAGATGTGATCAGATGTGTTTGGAAAGGCCCACACAAGGTTGCCAAGTAGGAAGTGCACTGAACAGGCTGGAGTGGATGTGGGTAGAGCAGGTAGGGGTTACACATGTGAGAGGTGACGGGGGCTTGGACCCTCGAGCCCTACTTCTTGCTGGCTGGGTCCCAAGCTGGGGCTCTAGCCTCCCTGAGGAGACCCTGACTTATTCCAGTGTACTCAACACCAGCTCTGGCTGCCTGCTGTGACACTCTCCTCACTTCTCACCCCGATCTTAGGTCCCAAACACTGCCTTCCTCTCAGAGCCAGCACCTGTGCCTTGTGGGAGCTGACACCTACCTCATTTTAGAGGACAAGGCGCTTGGGCTCAAATCTGCAAAGTCAGTTCTGAGTGGCAGAGATGAGATTTAAACCGTGGTCTATCTGCCTCCTCCACCATGCTCGGGGGCCTAGTAATTATAAGCAGGGGTCTGTCACCTGATGGCTTTGTGACTTTGGGTTGGTCATGTTACCTTTCTCTGCCTCAGTGTCCTCTTGTACATAATGAGAGTAATCATAGTAACCTGCTTTATGGGGTTTGTGAAGAGTATATGGAATAAGTGCTCATAAGAGACCCAGCACAGCATTAGACACAGTAAGTGCTCAATAAATGGCTGCTATTCGCATGAATACTCTCCCAGGAACTCAACATGCTCACTGGGGAAAGGTGCTCCAGGAGGACAGAACAGAAAGCAGAGAGAGCATCTCAGGGAACGTCCAGAGCTAAGTCATCCAGAGTCCTAAGCACAAAGCAGGTGTCAAGGGTACCAGCTCTGAAGGGCCTTGGATGCCACCCTGAGGAGCCATCAAAAGTTCTGGAGTCAGAGAAGGCAGGGGTGAAATGCTTTGTCCTCCACAGAGGTCAGCACTGGCCTTAGAGGTCCAAGGGAGCCTGGACAGCAGAAGAGGGCACTGGCAGATAGGAGTACATTCTCAGTCTTCAAAGAATGCCAGAGTCCCCAGACCCCTTCGCAGGCCTGAGAACCTCCCCTATGTAATTCCCCAGCTACTCACACGGTGGCGATAGCGCACCGCAAAAGCCCTGTTTTCCCTCCCTGTCTTTCAGCCAAAACAATAGCCAATTATCAATGCCTTCTAGGTTCCTCTAAGAGTTCTAGGAAGAATCCTTGCAACATCTCTATGACGTAGATTCTATTCATATTTACAATTTCCACGTTGAAATGAGGACTCCGAAAAGTCCAATACTGCCTTGAAGATCATTGAACCAGAATTTGAACACTGATCTGTGTACCTCCCAGTCTGGCTGCAGCAGCTGTCTGTCCTAGGATGGTGGTTTCTGGTTCTCTCTCCTGCTCCCATCACTGGGCAGTGCTGCCTTTGCTGAGCTAAGAGACTTGTCTGCCCTGAGAGTAGAATATTAGACAGGACAAGGAGGACTTTCACTTTGGCTCTCTCTCTCTCTTAAATTTAGCTAACTTACTCAGCTTTTGCATTGGGAGTAAAACAACGGGATAGTTCCCACCCCTGAGGTAGAGAAGAGCCGGGTGGAGGGACAAGGTAAGTAACTTTGAGCACCTCCTCTATGCCAGACACTCATTCCTAAATGAACTCAGTACACAGTAATGAAGCACCCATTGTGTGTTGGTCAGAGAAGGTACACTATTCTCAAGCTTTTGGCACAGAGCAATAAAGAAATATTTATTTAAGATATATTTTTAAAATATTTTTATGTTTTAAATGAGCACTCAGCTTTGAGCCTTGGGTACCTATAAGACATCTTAGGTACCAGGTAGTGAGTTGGAGCTCTAGAACAAATCTAAGCTAGAGATAGAAGCTCAGGCATTGCTGGCATTTAGGAGAGGCCAGGAGTAGATAGGTCCCTCAGGGAGACTGGGTAAATGATCAGCAAAGTGGGCCTGTTTGCCTGACAAGAAAAAGGGGAGGTAAGCCCATGATGTGAGAGTATAGTATAAAGGCTTGTGACGGAGGTAAGATGGAACCAAACAAGAGTGGAAGTCTCTGGTAACCTTGTCAGTTCTAAAGGTTGAGTCAAATGCTGCCTCCAGTGAACAGCGAAGATTATGAAATGTCACCAGATTTGGCCAGAGTGGGACTGTTGGTGACTCGAAGCCAGACTGCAGTGGGATGAGGGGAGGCTAGGGGCAGTAGATCGGAGATGTGGCAGAGCTTGGCTGGAGGGGCAGTGACATATTTGTCTTAAACGAAGAGACTACATCGACTGCAGGCTGCTGGAAAGGGACAAGAAGACAGGAGGGGCTGGAACTCCAAAGGAGCGAGAGGGGAAAAAATGCACAAAAGCCGGAGGAAACATCAGGGCAGAACCCAGAGCAAGCCGACGAGGAGGGCTGACCCAGGCCTCTTCGGTCCCTTCTCTGAGCACTGAGGCAGGGCTGCAGGTGAATTCAGATAGATAGGAGCCAAGGACCAGTGGGGTCGCTAGTTGGAACTCGGGCACGCTGGGCATTACCAAGTGTTGGCGGCCTTTTCTTGGCGCGGCCTAGCCCACAAAGATCACCTTTTCCGTGGTCCTACGCCAGCAGCGCGGATCGCGCGGCTCACGGCCCGACCGCCGCTAATTGGCCCGCGGGAGCCACCTGACTGAGCTGGCCAATCGGAGGCGCTCTCCCAGGAATGCGGCCTCAAGTGTGGACTGAGCGGAAGCCGGAGCTGCGGGGGGCGGCCGTGCAGGCCGCGTGTGTAGAGTCGGGCTCTGCAGGCTCCCGAGCAGAGGCGGGGACTGCCGGCTAACCCTGTCCGGCTCCCAGAGATCCAACTGCTACGACCGTGTCCCTTTGCTAAATTTCCCTTTTCTCTTTCGCTGGCTAATTCGTTTTGTCCTGGTACTGTTTATCCCAGTCCCATCTGTCATGATTGGTCCTAAGTGGTGATTTGGAAAAAGACAGAACCAAGTTCAAGTCACTCATCATGTCTTTTGGGCGCTCACGTGTACTAAACACGACAGGTGTTTAACATTGTTGAGACCTAGGTTCCTCACCTGTAAAATGGGATTAATAAATACCAACCGTGGTATTTTTGTGAGAACCGAAAAGCCCAGTGCCTGGTACACATGCCCCACCCCCCCGCCAAAAAAAATTGGTTATATAATTTTTTGATCGTTGATATACCTACCCTTCAGAAACTGCTTGTCAACAGGGATGTGCCCCTATACCTTTTTAGTCTTCCCGCACCACAATCCCTTCACATAATCTGACGGTAAATTTAACATACAGAAAGAGTAGTAGGATAGAGTATACAAAATCATAGAGTTTATAGCAAGGAAAACCTCAGCAGTTAAGTGGGGATATTTATAATGCAACTGGTCTACTGGACAAACATCTTAGAAGGCTGCCACATACCCGCTCTGTGAGCTCACGCAGATCTTGACCTCTCTGAGCCTCATGAGGACAATAATCATGACTATAACAATTCTATTACTCACAAGGTGCCAAGCACTACAAGAAGCTCATTAATGTTAGGACAAGGGTCTCAAAGTCTGGGCGGTTCTTACTAAATACTCTTCTTGCTGAATGTTAAAATGTAGCACAGTATTCTGCAGAAGCAACTATAACCAGATGAGCTTGATAGGAAGACCAACTGGATAAGTGTAGCCAACCGCAAAGAAAAACTCAACATGTAATTAAACAAATAGCGAATATAAACAATGGCTAAGCCGCCCTTTGAGGAGACAGAGCCTTGGATAGGAATGCCCTGTCTCCTTTGCTTACTGTAAGTAAATAAAACTGCCTAAGGACAACCACATCTGGTTCTTAAATGGAATACCCGAAGCAGTAACCTTAAGCAGTTGTTAAGTTCGGTAACATTAACTCTCAACAACTTCACTTTACAGAGAGGACACACAGGTACAGAGAGGTTTTATAACTTGCCTAAGTTCACACAGCTATTAAAGTGGCAGAGCTGAGGGTTCAAAGCAGGCCTCTGGGTCAGAGTCTGCTCATAACTTCACAGCATGCTGCTCTCAGATGCCAGCACAGACAGCTGGCACACAGGACCATGGAGAGGGCTAGTACTAACACAGCAATGTCTTCTGCATCCAGGAACCAAAGGAAGCCAGTGTGGCTGAAGGGTGGGGAGGAACAGGAACAGGAAAATGATGAGCTTCAACTTGTAGGCAGGACCTCATGTGCAAGGTGTCCTAAGCCATAGTGAGGAGCTGATGTCAGCACAGGGGAAGTGTGTGACTGAGTGTTAAAGGGTGTTTCTGACTCCTCATTGCCACGAGTGTAGGTTGCAGAAGGCAGCAAGGGCCTCTCCCTTACTATGGTCTAGTGTCAGTCCCTGCCCAGCCTGTAGATCCAGGGCCCATCATAACCCTAAGTCACCTGGTTGCCTCAAGGCTCTCTCTCTGGGAGATGCCACCACTTTGAGACTCCCGGCCACACACACCCGCACACACATCTCCTCATTTCTGGTCTCATCCTTTGCCTTAGGCTAATTAATATGACTAATTAGACAGGCCTTCTGAAATCAATTCCATCCTCTCATTGGCTAACCTAGCCCTGGGCTTCCAGTTTTGATTTGGGAGGTGCCCTATTATTTAAGGCCTCTGCAAGTTTCCCTAAGGGGCTTATTATCAATTCTAGACACATCAATTGACTCTCCAAGCAAGGGGCCCACGATTCGGGTGGGGGCAGGGCAGAGCTTTTGTTGACTGTCAGGCTTCAGGTGGTCATCTCACTGGTCCTGTCTCACCACTGACTCCTCTGGAAACCCCCTGCAAGGGAAGGTCTCCTCTATAGATATCCAGGCATTTCTTATCATCATTCCTACTCCCACCAAGGCTTCAGTTCCCATCTCCTCTGCGATGATCCTCGAGGTTCTCTCTCTCTCACCTTGTTTTTCCTTCACATCTTCCTACTACATATATGTTCAACCACTACCGTGACAACGGCCCCTGATGGCCTTCAGGCTCTCCAAACCTAACATGCCAGAACACCAGCAGCTGCTGTACTTCAAAGCATTCTTGCTAAAAACGTTAACCCAAATCTAATCAAGCCTCTGGCTTAATGTCCAGTTTACAGGAAATGCCAGGACAGAGGAACAAGTTAAACGTCACTATGAGGAAGCATTGGCCAACTGCAAAACATGGGGCCTTCTTAGGATAACCAGCTTGGTCACTTCAAAAGTCAAAAGTTATGGGAAACATGAGGTGGGGACATCATAAGATACTGAAGAGATACAATGACCAATGTAATATGATCCTTGATTAGATTACATTTCAGAAAACCCATCTACCAAAGATATTTGGGGAATTTTTTTTCTTTTTTTGGGGAGTGGGCGGGGGGGTGGGATTTGAATATGGAAAGAGTATAATTAGGAAATTATTATTGGGTAGTATCGTGCTTATATAGGGGATTGTGCTTATGTTTGGAGAAATTTGCTAAGTGTTTAGGTGAGAAGTATCAGAATGTCTGTAATTCACTTTGAAATGGTTCACATAAAGAATCTGTGAAACAAATATGGCAAAGTGTTAACACATATTAAATCTAGGTGGTATTGGTTATATTTTTCTTTTTTCTTTTTTTTCCTCCCTCTTTAATTCCCCAGCCCCGCCCTGCCACTTCCACCCCTGACCTATGGACATTGCCGGTTCCCCTTAAAAACTGGATCTCTGAAGGAAGGGCATCTCCACCCATACGCTCCAGGCATGCGCCTGGGGTCAGGTACGCGGGGGTGG
>NW_006443124.1:14320641-14321212 GCF_000325575.1 Pteropus alecto
TGTGGGGGGGCACGGGAGCGAACCAGGGCCAGGCGTACCCAGGGTATGGTCCGTGGCTCCCGTGGCTCCTGTGGCTCCCGTGGCTCCACCTTGGGAGCGAACACAGGACCTTCTGCGTGTAAAGCAGACATGCTTTACACCCTTTTTTCTTTTTTTGTATGTTTGAAAAATGTCACCCCAAAAAAATAAAAATAAAAATAAACCTAAATGTATTTCCCACCCCTGCCTCAGTTGTATTTCTTCTATGGCTTCTTTCCTCCCTCTGCTAGCCAGGACCCCAGGCCATGACTTCATATGTACCCTCTCTGGCACTTTACCCCTTGACCCTTCAACTGGTACCTCTCCCGCCTCAGAACCCTGGAAGGGATCCAATCATGAGTGGAGGGTGTGCATCAGTTAGGCCCAATTCTGGGCCCAGGCCTCAAAGTCATTCAGCTGTCCTCAGCTTCTTCAAGCCTACGGCCCATCCCTTCCCTCTCACTTCCTATTTCCCCAAGAAAACAGAGACGCTGGGTGAGACTTCCCTCAATTTCCTTCCCTTCCCACTTAAAACAGAGCTGAGATCCCACCT
>NW_006443124.1:14321224-14328351 GCF_000325575.1 Pteropus alecto
TCTCAGAAGAAGGGATTTCTCCTCTGTGCCCAGGCCCATGATCCCTTTCACACACCCTGCACCTCCTTGACCTCAGTGATCTCTTGGTCCTGTATCTTCAGCCTTCCCCTCTCAACTTTGAATGAGTACAGTGCTTCTTCCCAGAAGCACTGTACTCATTCAAAAATTTATTCATTCAATCCACAAATATTCATCGAGCATCTACTCAGCACCAAACCTTGTTCGAGGCATTGAGAACACAGCCATGAACAAGTCCTGACCCCTTGGTACTTCCATGCTAGAAAGTGAGAAAGATGGGGGTGAGGACCAAAAATAATCAGATAATCAAGATTGTGTAATACTGGCATAAAGATAGCCAGATTGGTTGATAGACTAGATCAAGAATTAAAAATAAACCAATGCTTCTATGGTTCATTAATTTTTTGACAAGGGCACCAAGACCATTCAGTGGGAAAAGACAGCCTTTGCAACAAACAGTGCTGGTACTACTGGATATCCATCCACATGCGGAAGAATAAAGTCGGGCCCTTACCTCCCACTATAAATTAACTAAAAATGGATCAAAATCCTAAACGTAAGAGCTAAACTATGTAACTCTTAGGACACAACATAGGGGTGAATTTTCATGACCTGGGATTAGACAACAACATAAAGACAACAACATAAAGACAACAAATTGCCCAATTTGTAATTTCTCCAAAGAAGATATAGAAATGGCCAATAAACACAAAAAAAGGTGCTCAACATAATTATTCATTAGAGAAGTGCAAATTAAAACCATAATGAAATACCATTTCACGCCCACTAGGATGACTCTACTCAAAAAGGCAAATAATAACAAGTGTTGGAGAAATTGGAATCCTCATGCATAGCTGGTGGGAATATAAAATGGTGCAGCTACTTTGGTAACTTTCCTCAACAAATTTCTCAAAAACTCCAACATGGAGTTACCATATGACCCAGCAATTCCACGCCTAGGTGTATGCCCAAGAGAAATGATACATATATCCGCACAAATATTCATCTGTGCATGTCCATAGCAACACTGTTTGTGATAGCCCCCAAATAGAAGCCACCCAAATATCCATCAGCTGATGGACATCAACTGATAAACAAATGTGGTCTATCCATGCAATGGAATATTCGGCCATAAAAAGGAACGAAATACTGATACATGCTATAATATGGATAAACCTGGAAAATGTTAGGTTCGGTGAAGCCAGAGATAAGAACCATATATTGTATGATTGCATTTATATGACACGTCCAAAATAGGCAAATCCATAGAGACAAAGAGTAGTTTAGTGATTGCTAGGGCCTATGGGGAGGGAGGGAATGGGGAGAGAGTGCCAATGGACAGCGTTTCAGGATAATGAAAATGCTCCGGAATCACATAGTGGTGATGGTTGCACAACTTTGTGAGTATATTAAAAACCACTGGATTATACATTTTAAAAGGGGGACTTTTATGGTATATGGATTCTATCTCATTAAAAAGAAAATCAAGAAATAAATAAGAAAAAGTCGGATAATTTCAGAAAATGGTAATTGCTATCAGTCACTTCAACAAGATGTGATAAAGGGACCCGGAGTCAAAGGGGGGCTCTTCGAGGTGAGGGAGGAGCCAGGGGGGCCTGTCTGAAGAGGGACATTTGAACTAATTGATAGAGTCCTCAGGAGAGCTGGGAGCAGAGCCTGCCAGGCAAGAGGAACTGCAAACACAGGCCCTGAGGTGGAATGGTTTACACAAGATCAAGTCTCTTCTGCCTTTAGAAAAAGCCTTCCCTCCCTGATCCGCTTCAACAAATGCTGCCTTCTGTTCTACACAGCCACATGTTTTCCAATCATGGTTTTTGCCTCAGGTCTTCAACTGGGGAATGTAAAGATTTTCCACATTGTTCCAAGCACAGTTGGAGTTAAGGGAACAAGTCATAGACCTTTGACTTCCACATAAAATCCTTGGTCTGCCTGAGAGAGCACTTCTCTCTAGATCTCCCTTCAGATGATTTTTCACTCAAGAGAAAAGCCATGGGTCACCAAATGAATCTCCTTGGCAGGGCGCCTTAGGAGAGAGGGTACCAGGAGAACTTCCCGGGGTAATTTACCTCACCAGGGCAAGGCTCAGGCCTTGTCAGTCTGTCCTAGAATTAGAACCCTGCAGGGGAACGGTTGTCATGGGGATGCATATTAACATGCTGCTTGTAATTGAGAAGTAGAGTCAGATATTTTCTACTGACAATCAGCTAGCTGAGGGATTTGAAGATGGGGTCTGGCTTTGCCATTTTAGACATATGGGGAACATTTTTTATAAATTAATAGAACTGAATCTACGGCTCTGTAAGTTTTGATGAAGATGTATGTAAAGTGCACATGCAGTACACGAAAAATTCTACTATTTGTAATATACGACTTAAAGAGAACAATTAGATGCCAACTTTCTAATGTGAGTGGGTTATATACCTACTATCTCAAAATTCTTTAAAAGGAAATTTGATAAAAAAATTGGAAGACCATCCACTTCATTAAGCTCTTACCCCAGAGCCTTATCTCTGCCTTTAGCTTACCAGACCTCCTTCTACTATAAAATGGTCAAATGGAAGGTACAGCCACTCTCCTGGCCATGGGGCTACAGACCTCTCCCTTTCCCTGATCATTCCCTCAGAGCCCTGTATTCTCCCATTCTCCCCTCCTTCATTTGGAATCAATATGTTCAGAAGTGCTCAGCTGGACATGGAGAGTGTAACCAACAAAATCAGGCACCCAATGAAGAAGCAGGTTGGGGGTGGGGGAGGGAAGACTGACATGTAGGGTGGAGAAGGCTGGTGGCATACTGAAGGAGATGTCCAATGGGCAGGTGCTCTGAGCAGTGCCTAGTGCCAGGCCCTGCCCATCCTCACAATCGCCCCATTCATGAGGTTGAGGGATGTGAAGGGACTTAGCTGGTAAGTGGCCTGGCTGCAATTTGAACCAGCATCTACCTGACCCCAGATTCTGTAGGTTCTCTTACACTTTCCTGAAAATACTGCCTGGCACAGAGGCCTGTCTGTTTCCCAAACACCCCAAAATCCTTTTATGGAGGGTTTAAGTTCTGCTCAACTCATTTGGTCTGTAATTAGAACCATAGGTCTTTTGTCTGAAGGAGAGGAGGGGAGGGGATAGATCGAGAATTAGGAAAAGTTTCCCCAGAACTTACTCCAAACCTCAAGGTCTTGGACTTAGTCACTGAAAGTCAGAAAAGCATATGCCCTGAGTCTTGTAAGGAGCTCATCAACTGGTTGGGACAAGATTTGGAAGCCAGTAGTTATCTCAGGGGCTCACTTGTCCAGGGAAAAGTGACTGCCTGCAAGGGTGAGATCAGGGAAGACTTCCAGGAGGAGCCTTCTAACTGGGGCTATGATGGATGAGTAGTTTACAAGACAGGGAAAAAGGCAGAGGGGCAGCATGAGCACAGGCTGGATGAAAAGTGGACTGTCCTGGGGCAGTGAATACACTGGTAAGCCAGGAAAGTAATGAGGGCAGAAGGACTGAGATTAGTGGACACCATACACAGGGCTTTTTCAAAAGAGAAAGGGAGAAAGAAGGTGGAAACTTGAGTCCTTGGGGTTGGGGCTAGGGCTACAGGGTCAGATTAGCAGACAGAAACATGGTATTTGGGGCAGGAAATAAATGTTACTGGAGGGCCATATGGCTTCAGATGGGACTAGGCCTTCCTTGGTCTTAAGTTGAAGCATGATCCAGTTCTGGAGAAACCCTTGGGTGTGGGGAGAGGAAAGAAACAGTTCTTGGCAAAAAGGAAGAGATGGTTGTGGTGTTCATCAGGATTTGGGATTAATTACTAAAGGCTTCTATGCCTCTCCTAAGACCTGGCTGGTTAGTTAGAAAGCAGATGGTAACTGCTGTCCTGTGGTGACGAAGAACATGTACTGAGCATTGGGTTGCGAGTTTGGCTCTGAGTGACGCTTCCTCTCTGGAAGATAGGGATAACAATAGTGCCCGTCTCAGGATTAAATCAGAGGGTGTCCTCGAGAGTAGCTGGCACAGAGGAGGAGAAATCACAACTGTCATTGGAACAAGAGAATCCTGGCATATCCCATCGGCCAAGCCCTGGCCGGGATTGTTTCCAGAGGTGGGCTCAACTCCATCTCTTCTGGACCCTGCTAGAATGAGCATCCTAGTGCACAGATACAAGCCTGAACTTGCTCCTTAACTTTTCATGGCTCCCTACTGCCCTCTGGATAAAGCCTAAATTCTTTAACTTGACCAACAAGGCCCTGCATGGACAGGCCCTGTGACTTCTCTATCCTTGCTTGAGGCCTCTTACTGTACTCTACCCACTCCCAACCCCCAGCCTACGGCCACACTTAACTGTGGTCAGTTCCTCCAAAGCCTGGTGTTTCTCTGGCCTCTAGTAGTGGAACTTCTACCTCACATCCTCCTTACCTGGCTATTTCTGCATATCCTTCAAGTCTCTCTTCGGATGCCACTTCCAGAGGCCTTCCCTGACTGACCTTGAGGTCTCCCTAGTTCCCCCAGCAGCTCTGGCTTCTCTCTCAGTGCTCAGCTCTCTACCTTGTTATTACTTGTCTGTCTTTCCAACAAGGTTATGAGCAGGAACTCAATAAGTATCTGCTGAATTAATGAATGAAAGCGGGGGCAGTTCTAAGAAAAAAAGGAGTCACTGTACACTAGCCAAATGTCTCCACAGGTATCTATGTCAGCAGGGTAGGATCTCAGTAACCATAAGTTGAAGAGGAGGAAACTGAGTCTAAGGTAATCTCACCTTGCCTGATCTCCAATTGCTGAGCACCCATGGGCAAAGACCCAGGCAGTGTGGGAAGGTGTGCTGGCTAAGAACAAGGGATGTTAGGCCAATCACACCAGATGACAGGGCATTGAGATCTTGAAGAAGGGCTTAATCTTTGGGACCTCAGTTCTTCACAGGGCAGCTACAGGGTTAAAGGGAGTAATGTGGTCAAGTGCCCAGCATGGTGTCCAGTACACAGCAGAGACTCAGCAAGTATTTACTGACTCAAATCTCTGTCTGAAGGATGGGAGGCCCAGAAAGGGTCCCTGAGCTGAGACGAAGAGAGCAGGACAGAGCCCTATCCCTTATTCTCCCACTTCAGGAGCCAGTGTCCTTGTGAGAGGATCCCTGAGCTGAGACGAAGAGAGCAGGACAGAGCCCTATCCCTTATTCTCCCACTTCAGGAGCCAGTGTCCTTGTCCTGTGGGCCCCCTCAGCCCAGTGCCGGCACATGTGAGGTGCCTGGCCAGGGCTTGCTGGACGGGGAAGCTCCAGAAGGGGCTGTTGTGGTTGAGATCTCTGCAGCCAAGCTCTACTGTAAGAGGTGGGAAGGGCCCACTGAGGTCACTCCAAAAAAGTCCAAGGTTTTTTCCTTCTCTCTGAGACCCATCAGTAATCTATTCATCCCCAGCTAACCGTTCCCCTATCGCCCCTACTCCTCTTCCATGGGGCTTGGAAGGTGGGAAAGGGGGGTTCCTATAGGTCAGTGATGTCTAGAGGTCAGCTCCAGGAAGAACTGTTGTCCCAGCCCCTCTTCACACCTTAGCACCTTTACTTAACTGTCTTTTCCTAAGGCCTGGGACTTCCTGAGGCAGGTATCTCCTCTTTTAGTTCCCCAGCACCCAGTATACTGCCTGGAATGCAGGAAATGGTTGCTAAAGGAAACATTCATCAAGTGCTTCACCTGTAAAAGCCCATAACACTTTACTGTACAGGATCCTCGCAGCTGCCCTGTGCACTGGAAGCTACAGGTAAGGAAACTGTGGCTTTCGGGCTGTTAAGTGACTGGCTCAAGGCTATACAGTGGCAACTTCCAGGCCTCCAGGAAGGTCCATGGGAAAGTAAAGGAGTAAGAGGAATCTTGATGAATTGGGGCAATTGGCAGGCGGTAATTGTCAGTCAAAAATAATGGGCTCAAATTATTAGGTGTGAAAAAGGAACCAGTCAGAGCTTCCCCACTGAATTGCTCAGAAGAGGTTAATGGGAGTGACTCCTTAGCAGAACAAAGGGCGGGTCCCTGCAGGGCGGGTCCCTGCAGGGCGGGACCCTGGGGTGAAGACCCAGCTCTTCTTTGGCTGGTCCTAGCACAGAATACTGCCAACCTAACTTTGCCCCTAGGAACCTTCAGGGTACGTCATTCTCTTCAACATGAGGTCTCCTGGGGGAACAGTGCCCCCCCCATCACTCTGCTTCCAGGTGGCACCTTCCCTTTGAAAAAACCTTCTTGCTGTCTTGGCAGGACCTGCATCTCAACGTTTACAGTGTGCTAAGATCCTGTGGTGTGCTTCCATGGCCCAGCTAGGGGCATTCATACCTACCGGGCTGGTCTTGGGACGAAGGTAGGGGATGGCTGAAGGCAGGAGTTTAGGGAGCTCCGTGCGGATGCCGTGCAGGGCAATGCCAAAAGTGGCCTTTCTCCCAGGTGGGCTCAAGGTTAACAGATAGAAGGGCTGCGGGAAAACGCTCCACTAATAATTATGTACATTTACTAAGCCCTGGGAGGGATGGTAGTCACGTGGCTCTCGAGGGCGGTGCTCTCAGTTTTTGAGATGGACTCAACTCTAATCTCTGAAGGCTTTCTGGAGGAGGCGGGATTTTTTTTATGGCAATCCATTTTGGTTTTCTCTGAACAGCGAGGATGCACTTAGCACTCTAGGGACCACCTAGCTCCCCAGGTGAGATTTTTCTGGGGAGCAAGCCCAGGGGAAGCCCAGACAGAATCGGACTGGGTTGGGGAAGGGCCTGGGGGGCTGGAGTCGCGGGGTCAACCTGGACTTGGGTTCTCCGCCCTGCACTTGTGCTGTCTTGGAAGACTAAACGTGCCGAGGCCGTGCTAGGCCGGTGCTGCGAGGTCTGGGGCGCTGGGTACAGGCCTCGAGGTCCGAGGCGCCCGAGAACAGAGGGCCCCAGACTAGGGATTAGGCCGGCAAGCTTGGCCGGGCCAGCCCGGCGGTCCGCCCTGCCAGCGCAGTTCCGCTGGGGTCCCGATACACGGGACACAGGGGCGAGGCGCGCGCTTCTCGGGGAGCCGGGCTGCGGAGCAGGCGGCCAGCGCGGGGCGCCGGTGGCACGAGAGGGCCATCTGCCTGGGTGCCAAGAGCTG
>NW_006443124.1:14328492-14329484 GCF_000325575.1 Pteropus alecto
CGGCCCGAGTGTGCCAGGCCCAGACCCAGACTAGGCGCGGGAGGCGGTGCAGGGATTAGTGGACCCCTCCCCCAGCGCTCCCCTTGCCCCGCCCGAGGCATCGAGGACCCCTGGGCCCGGGGGTGGTGAGGGAGCTTCGTCCCGGCAGTGCCTGGGTTGGGGACTCGGCCACACTGGGCGGGGGCCGCACGGCGAGGTGCGGGTGCGCTGTCAGGCTGCTGCCCGGCTCGGGTGCGGGGGGTGGGCTCAGCGCGGGGGTCGCCCGGTTGCACCCCCCCTCTCTAAGGCCAAGGCTGGGCGGGCAGTGCCCAGGCGGGTAACCCGACCCGACCCGGCTCCCGGTAGCCGCTCACCCCGCAAGGCCGGGCAAGAGGGAGGGAGAGAAATGGGGGGAGGGGTAAGAGAAGGGGTGGTGGGTGAGGGGCTGTGGGGCCCGCAGGGCCGAGTCCCCTTTCTGTCTGCGCTGCTCTAGGGCGGCTGCTTGTGGCGCCCGGGACCAGCCAGCCCCCTGCCTCGCGGGCGTCGGGCCTGCGGCAGAAGGGAGCCCTGGGGCTGCACAGGCTTGGCTCGGGGAGGCAGACCCGAGCTGCTGCCTCCATTTTGTTTCCTGCTCAGCTTGGTCTGTGGTGGTGGTGTGGGTTTGGGGTGCGGCCGGGCAGGGGGTTCACCTGCGGCCGCGCCTGCTCGGGGCCTGAGGCCTCGAAGACCCCAGCCCGAGCCCCCAGGTGAGCCCCGCGGTAGGAGGGGGTTTGCCTTGGCCTCGGGCCGAGCCGAGCTGGCCGAGGGCAGGTGCCCAGTGGATGGGGAGCCCGGGCTGTAACCTAAGATGGAGGCCGGGACTGACGCGGGCCCGAGCAGGACTGGCGGGGCGGTCGGACAGGCCTCAGCTGGGCCAGGTGCCGGGGTTGGGGCTCGAGACTGATAGGGTGCTGGAGCCGTGTGCAGCCCGGGGCCAGCGCAGCGCCCCAGTGTAGGTGAGGGGACCGGAGTGT
>NW_006443124.1:14329804-14330126 GCF_000325575.1 Pteropus alecto
CCGCGGGGGCGCGCGCGGTGGGGGTGTGAGGAGGAGGAGGAGGCGGCGGCGGACTAGGCCGGGGCAGGTCGCGCTCGCTGCCTTCTCCCCTGAAGAGAGACGCGGGGGGAGGGGGGTGCGGCGAGCGGCTCCGATCTCTCCCTACCGCTCCGCTCGCGCCCCAGTGTAATGAGGGTCACCCCCTCCCCCCAGCTGGCCCGGGAGGGGGCACGGGGCACGGTAACTAGTGCGCTGGGGTGGGCGGCGGGCAGGCGCGAGGAGGGAGGAGGTGGCCGGGCGGGGAAGATGGTGGTGGCCGTGAGGTGAGGGGCGCGGAGGAGGG
>NW_006443124.1:14330243-14362768 GCF_000325575.1 Pteropus alecto
CCGTCCCCCCGGCCTCCCGCGCGCACCTCGGCCTCTGCTTTCCCGCAGCTAGCCAGCTGGGGGGTGCGGGGCCGGCTGCCCTCCCGCAGCAAACTTTGCTTGCTGCTGAATATTGATGAGTGCAATCGGCTCGGCCAGGAGTTGCTGCCGCGGCTGCGGGAAGGAGCGTGGCCCGAGCAGGCGGCGGCGGCGTCGGCAGCAGCCATGTTTGTCAAGCTGTAGCAGCAGCTGCTGCTGCTCTGACTCGGCTTCACCGGCTGCCTTCGTTTCTCCCACTGCCGCTTCCCGTCCCCCAGGTCCTGCAGCCATGGACCGAGCCGGCCTGCATTCAGGAAGGCGAGCTTCGGGGTGCACCCGCTTCGGCCGACTGGCCTGCGGCCTGGGCACGGCCACTGCAAAGGCTCCGGCGCCGGCTGGGCGCAGGGTGCAGCGCTATTGTGACCGCTGCGCCCGAGCGAGCCAGGAAGGATGGGGGGGGGGTAACCTTTTTGTGCAGCGTCTGGGATACCCCATTGGAACCCCACAGCTCCTTCCCTTCGGGAGATCGGGTCCCTGGACTTCTAGCGGGGGAGGGGGAAGACAATTCCTGTATGAGATTTGGGAATTTCTACTGCCAAAGGCATTTTAATTTTAGTTCAGCCCAACTGTCCACCAGTCTGCAGTGCAGGAAATAGGGACGGGCTGTTTCCATGTGGCAAGATCTGCCCAGCTCCGGGAAGATGGAATTTGTGGAGGCTCTCCGAGGCCATTTTTCCATTCTCAGCTGGGGAACTTTTCCGCCCATGAAGTGCAGCAGAAAGGCATCGAGGCCACTAGGCCTCGAGAAGTGGCTGCCATTTTGAAGATAAGAGTCAAATGGCCTGTTATCTCAGATTAATTGCTGTGTTTTTCGATTCCAGGTTGATGGTGGCCCAGGATGGATCAGACCTGTGAACTACATAGAAGAAATTGTCTGCTGCCCTTTTCCAATCCAGTGAATTTAGATGCCCCTGAAGACAAGGACAGCCCTTTCGGTAATGGTCAATCCAATTTTTCTGAGCCACTTAATGGGTCTGCTATGCAGTTATCGACTGCCAGTGGAACATCCCAAAATGCTTATGGACAAGATTCTCCATCTTGTTACATTCCACTGCGGAGACTACAGGATTTGGCCTCCATGATCAATGTAGAGTATTTAAATGGGTCTGCTGATGGATCAGAATCCTTTCAAGACCCTGAAAAAAGTGATTCAAGAGCTCAGTCGCCAATTGTTTGCACTTCCTTGAGTCCTGGTGGTCCAACAGCACTTGCTATGAAACAGGAGCCCTCTCATAATAACTCCCCTGAACTCCAGGTAAAAGTTACAAAGACTATCAAGAATGGCTTTCTGCACTTTGAGAATTTTACTTGTGTGGACGTTGCAGATGTAGATTCTGAAATGGACCCAGAACAGCCAGTCACAGAGGATGAGAGTATAGAGGAGATCTTTGAGGAAACTCAGACCAATGCCACCTGCAATTATGAGCCTAAATCAGAGAATGATGTAGACGTGGCCATGGGAAATGAACAAGACAGCACACCAGAGAGTAGACACGGTGCAGTCAAATCGCCATTCTTGCCATTAGCTCCTCAAACTGAAACACAGAAAAATAAGCAAAGAAATGAAGTGGACGGCAGCAATGAAAATTCAGCCCTTCTCCCAGCCCCTTTTTTACTAGGAGATACAAACGTTACCATAGAAGAGCAATTAAACTCAATAAATTTATCTTTTCAGGATGATCCAGACTCCAGTACCAGTACATTAGGAAACATGCTAGAATTACCTGGAACTTCATCATCATCTACTTCACAGGAATTACCATTTGTAAGCAGTTTTTGGTACAAATTAAATATATACACAAATGTATATATACAGGCAACTTAAAGGGAAACTTACAACTATCTGTTTTTGGTTTATCAGTTCACAACTGAAAGCCTATTGCTAACGATAAGCTGTTTGGGGAACTTTTACTTTATATGAGTTTGGTTCTTTTTTGATTTTCCCAGTTAACTCTCTTTTGAGGATTAGCTGAGTGTTAGCTTTTAAGGATGTTTGATTTAGTTCAGATTTAATTTTTCAAGATGGAGGTATTTATTTAGCTTTTTTTTTTTTTTTTAAATCTGTTTTGGGCGTTGACGTGTTGGTATCTTGAGTACAGGTGAACCAACCCTGGAGTCCTGTTTTCACATGAGGCAGGGCTTATATTTGACTCTTGCTGCAAGATGAAGTGCATTTTGGGCACAAATTGAAAGTAGCTAAAATGAGATGGCTTTCTTGGACTTCAGTCAAAATTTAAATTAGTTTAATTTTTCTGAACTACCCGTTGTGAAGGTACAGCATCCTATCCTAGGCTTTAGATAACTGTCACCGTCAGAGTAGGCTTTGAACTCTTCCTAGGTTTTAGTTTTGAAGTGTATATACATATGTGGTATATGTTTATGTGTGTAGAAATGGAAAAAATTCTGGGTTATTCAGTAGTGCTGTAATATTGTTAAGAGGGTGGTAAGTGATGTTCTTTTTTATTTAATCTTAGGCAGAATTTATCAACTGTCTTAGTGAGCTAAGTGATTAATTGACTTAGCCTCCATTTTATCATCTTTAAAATTTGAAACTATTTGATTGTTGAAACAGTTCTTCTCAGCTTTAAATCTTTGATTCTGATTTTGTATCTGCCCAGACACAGTCATGGTCATCTGTACTGACACCAAAGAGGACTTTTTTCCCTCCAACAAATGCCTCTGAAATACTATGTTAAGATATAACCAGACAATTTTATGGTGCGGTGATCATTTTGAATGCATTATTCATTTTACCATATAGCCCTGCTTTATGGTACAAAAGGAGAATTTGGGTGTGCTGCTTTTGTTTTTATTGATTTGTATCTTAAACATGCTTTAGTACTTCTGGGTTTCTTAGCTTGGCAGTTGTAGATTTAAAAATTTTGTTTTGGTAGTTATCTTGCGTCTATATTCTAGATATTTTTTAGGCTGGGTAGGCTGTGTTGGCAACCTATTGTCAGCTCAGACAAGTCTTTTCTTGGGTTCACATTGAAAGTTACTTTACACGTGTACGTAGTTTCCTTCGTGTTTATATAAAAACCTGAATTAACAGTGGAGATAGATGTTTCCCTAGAAGCATACAAATAGAAGTAGAAATCTGTTTGATTCTCATCAAAGAGATATCAGTGGAATTTTGGTTCTATTAAAAGCAACTGAAAGTATGTTATGCATCTAAAGTGGGAGTTAGCAAACTTGTATACATGTAGAAAAATTTTTTTCAGTCAGAAAATCTAAATTGCTGAAAGACTATGGGCGTGAAGAAGCAATAGCTCTTTATTAGGCCTTTGAGTCAAGGTGGAGGCTGAAACCTATTGCTTTGATTTTTGCTTTTGATACTTTTTAACTGAAGATTTAAAAAAGTGAAGTCAATCTCATGCAAATTTAGCCAAACAGTGTAGCTTGGGAAAAAGGTATAATTAAAAATTAGGTATAGCTATACGCTTGCTTCAAGTATTTAGACTATTCACAGTTGATTCCTTGATGCAGCAGGTATAGGACACTTAACTCTGTATTAGGTCCTGTGCTCAGGGCTGGAAATTTTAGAAAATCCTTAGCAAATGCTTTTTGTCTTTTATTCTGTCTGTAATATTGCAATAGAATAAGATTTTTTGGTGAGAGTAAGAATAATTATTAGGGTTGTAAACCCCATGTCAGGAGTTAGAGAAAGACATAATTCGATCCTGTTGTCTGTTGTTTTGTATATCTAGCTTTAAGCAGGCTCTTTGCCTCTTCAGTTTACTCTCATGTGCTTTTCAGTTGTTTCTTCGCATACAGTGATGTGGCATGATTGTTATAGTTAATAATCTTGACCAGGTGCTTTTGTGTTTAATGGGGTTGATACCTTCTAATTCCTGCCAGTGTACATCTACCGTGTGCAGTGCTTTGTACATTGTAGGTTCTGGATAAAATCCTGAAGGAAGGTTGGTTCCCCAGAGTTCCAAGTTTAAACAGGCACATACTTTAGTGTGTTAAGTGCTTTGTATTGTCTCATTGGGTCCTCCTAGCCTTATAGTAAAAAGATGTTATAGAAGTCATTGGCCAACCTTCAAGGCACTTGAGATTATATGAGACGACTGAAACCCTTGAAATAATAGGATTATTCAAGTACCTTTGGCTCTAGTGACTTCTGGAGGTCTGACACATTTCCCTGGGCCTGAAGTAACATCTGGTTTTCTCACTAGGCTGGATTAGCATCAGTTGTTTTTTATTCTTCCTCACTTAAATATTTTATGGAGAATTTTTACTCTGTGGATATTTGCGAATTCGGGGATCCTCAAAAGTTCTAAGGATATAGCCAGCTCAAGGATGGTCTGATGGACATATTCAACTGGTGCTCCTCTTTGAAGAAGATGACCATTAAAAATGAATTCACTTAAAACGGACTAACATTTCATAAGTAAAAGAGATAAAGGATTATTTAGGATTTTATATTGAAAGTAAAATTAAGAATTATGAAATTAAGTTTCTTAAACCTTTATCAAAATTTAGTTATATGGCAACTATTTGTTGTAATAAGACAAGAATCAAATAGATTTTAACAAATTTTGTCCAGCAAAATTGTGGAATAGGGAGATGTTATACTTCACTTTCTCACGATCACAGGGGGATAAATTCTTGTAAAAATATTTAAGGACTTAAATCAGTGTTACTGAGGTTCTCTTTATAAAATGTTTACTGTGGAAAATTTCAAGCATACGCCAGAGAACAGAGAATAGTTGAAATCTCTGTGTACTTCACATTCAGCTTCAAGAATTGCTGTTATTTTGTGTCTTGTTTTATCCTTTCAACATTTTGTCATTCACTAACATTTCTTAATCCTTAGATATTCAGAACACTCATTTGAACCTCCTGTCCTGTTGTTATCCTTGTCATTTGTTCGCTGGTTGACCTAGATCATTTCCTTGCCTGTAATTGGAGTAGTTCTTCTTTTTATTATTTATATCGACTTTAAAGATCCGCAGCGTCTTTTTGCCAGATTTGTTTGTAGTTTTACCTTGTAAATGATTTACACTGGACTACTAGTTAATGCTTCATTAAGTGCAGATAGATGCAGTATTGTCCATGGAGTGGATGTTTGAGTAGAGACTTACTTTTTGCCATTGAAAAATGGATATTTTGGTGTTGTAACAATATTTGTTCCCCACCCTGTATAATCCTGTGGCTTCAGATAATCATAAACCACCCCCCTGTACTAAGTTCTGTGCTATGGATACTTAAGTGGTTAATGAGTTAAGTGGAGTAATTAATGAAACCTAGAGCAATCAAGGCTTTAAGGAAGAAGTGGAACTTGAATTGGCTTTTCTTGGCTGAGTAGGATTTGGTTATGTTTAGAAGAGTACTTTGGATGTGGTGAATTAAACGAACATAGTATTTTTAGAAGATACTTGTTGGAGATTGTTTGGATAGGATGGTTGTAGTCAGGTAGTAGGGCCCAGAAATCCAGACCGTGGCATTTGGTATTGATGTGATAGTAACTGGGACCAGCTAAGGATTTTAGCTGAGAAGTGAAATGATAAAATCTGTTCGGAAAACATTAGCTGGGGGAGAGTAGAGGCAAGGTAAGAATATAGGAGTCTGTTGCAATAGTAATTAGAACTTAGACTTGAGTAGAGTCAACAGTAGAAAGAAAAGGGGTAAATCCATTAAGATTATTTCAAAGGGGGAAATTGAAAGTCCTTTTGGGGTTGCCTGGACTGGAGGAAAAGTGGAGCCTGGGTTTGAAGAATGAAGGGAAGAGATGAGAGCAGATGTCCAAGGCTTGTTATGTTGGTGCCTGAGCCAAAAAATGGTTTCTCAGGGTTTCTCTCATCTCAGTAACTCTACTCTTTTCTTTTTTCTCTCTGACAAGAAAATCGATCCTATCTCTACACCTCTCAGGTTCTGCTCTGTTTGACTCCCTCCTTCTTGCTGGAGGACTTTGTTTTATTCATTACTCTTTCTCTCTGGGATCTTTATTCTTTACCTCTCCATTGCGTCACTTTTTCTGCCTAAAAACTGGATGACATCCTTCTATTCCAAAGGAACTTTCCTCTATCTTGTAAGCCTCCATTTATCTTTCGCCTTTACTGGTGAATTTCTTGACAGAATTGTCTACCTTATTTACTTTTCCTTAAAGCTCTCTGGATCGGCTTCTGTATCCTCCGCTTTACTGAAGCTGTTCTTTCATAAGTCACAGATGACTCATTTATCTTACTAAATCGCAGCATTTTCACCACCACTCTATAAACAGTTCTTTTTTGACTGCTTTCTCTCTTTTCCTCTTTCTTTAATTCTCTGCAGTCACATCTACTTTCATTGATTATTTTACTGCCACTGTGCTGTATGAAAACCCTCTTGACTTGACTTCTGAGCATCAGACCAAGAAATTCTAATTGCCAATCAAGCTTCTCTTTTAGTGCCAAACATGCGTTTCCTTCTGTGTTAATGATGGCATTATCCCTGTTCATTTCAAGGCTGGAAACCTTGGAGTAACTTATTTATATGATCAAAGCACATTTGAGTGCCTCTTCTGTGCTAGGCACTGCTAGTAGAAAAGAAAGACATAGACTGTGTTTTTAAGGAACTTTACTGTATGAGGAGGACAAGTGTAAACAGTGACAGTACAGAATACTAAGTGATCTTGTAGGTGTTGTAGATGTCCTTGGGGAGTGTGGAGGAAGGCATACCTGGAATAATCAGGAAGAATTTCATAGAGGGGTTATATGTGATTTGAGCAGAGACATGCTGGTATGTAACGTGCAAGTTTCAATAAAACTTTTGATAAGGATCTGGGAGGAGTGGGGTTGTCAGGAGATAAAGTATAAAGATAAGCCTGTATGCCATACTATAGAGTTGAATTTTTATGTTACTTCTAAATTATACATGTTCCTTAAGTCTTTTTCATTTCTTCATTCCCATTCTGCTATGAGGTCTTTATCACTGGTCTTCATATAGTTGTTCTCTCCAGTCTTATATGAAGTTACTTTATAATTGTCTTATATGAAGTTACTTTTGACCTCTAAAATGAGAAATAACTAAGTCTCTGGTTAAAGATTTATCTTTAATGCCTTATTCCTCTCTCTGTTTGCCTACCAAATAAAGTCTAAATTCAGTGTCCTCTTATATAGGACCCCCCCATCCTGACTTTTCCCAATCTCAGATGCTATACTCAGGGCATCCTGGGTTCAGCCAAACTGAATTGATAGTGATGCCTTGCTCCATACTGTCCGCTGGCTTATGCCTTTATTTCCCTAGTCTGATTTCATCTTTACATCTTAACAGTGTGTAGCATGGTGCCTTCTTTGTATTAGACACTCATATTTATTGAGCAAAAGAATGAATGATGCTATTACAGAGATGCAAGTTGCAGAGGGAGTAAATTTTAGGTTAGGAGGTGGTGGGTGGAATCTCAGCTCTCTTCAATGTACCAAATTTTAAAACTTAGGAGGTTTTTTGGTCTTCATCTCCTTATGCACTCAATTTCTAAGGCCTTTGAATTTGAGCTCCCTAATATCTCAAGCATTCACTTTTCTCTCATCACTTTCAGTATTGTAATTAAAGATATTAAATCATGATTTTATGTCTGACCAATCTCTGAGTGTGTACTGTGCTGTTTAGTTGGAAAAGTCCCTTAAATCTCTGAGGCCCAGTTCTTCATCTCTAAATTAGGGCCAGTACCTTAACTTGTAGAGTTGTTTGAGAGGATACAAAAGACTTTTTTTGAAGCAACTAGTTCTGAAGTAGGTGCTTGGTAAGTGATGCTTACATGGCAAGAGCAAATTGCAATTTGAAAAAACTGAATTTTGAGAAACATCTTTGCATTTTTTGCTCTTGTCTCATTCTTCAAAACTTTTTGTGCTTATTTGATAAGATTAATTACTGTTGACAGTTTGTATTTTTGTTTAATAATTGGTAATTTGATCCATTTTTGTTTGATAATCAGGAGAATTTAATTTGTACAATAGGATCAGTATCTTTCTGTACCCTATTAAGTGGTGTAACTTTATTATGTTGTTGCTTTTTGCTACTTGTCTTTTGTCAGGGATATAAATTTCATTCCCACCTTCTGGTTTTCAGGGAAGCCCATCGAAGGAAGACCCTACGTCTTTTCTGGTGGTGTGTTTGATTTTCATTAAACAGTTGTTTCTGAAACATTTTTATGATCTCAAATGTAGCCTTTTGAAGAAACTGTTATGAATCTTTTTAGTTAGAAAAGTAATAAATATTGTAAAGTCAAACTGAAAAATGGAATGTAATAACCTATCACCTCTCATATTCTTTCATTTTCATTCTTGATATTCTATTAGAATTTTCTTTGTAAAACATTTGCTAACACAAGTGGCCTGATAAAAGTATTATTCAGTATTTTGGTTTATATGTTAAGGACATCTTTTCACATGAGCCTGTAGATACATCTCCATTATTTTTTTTCCCGATTGAAGTTTTTATTGAGGTAAATATAGATTCACATGTAGTGTTAAGAATACTGAGAGATCCCCTACATATTTTGCCTTGTTTTGCAAAAACATCTAATGTCACAGCCAGGATATTGATTTGATGTTGATATAATCCACCAATCTTATTCAGGTTCCCCCATTGTTTGTTTTTCTTATTTTTTGTTTTCAAAAGAGAATTCTGTATTTCTATAAGGATATATTCCAGATGTCCCCAGTGTTACTTGTACTCGTGTGTGTGCACGTGTATATTAAGTTCCCTATATTTTTATTCCCTGTAGGTTCCTATACATACCACCACAGTCAAAATACTTAATAGTTCCATCGCTCCTGTGGCCCTTTTATACTATACTCATCTCCTTCATAACAGCTCTTCCTTCAGTCTTTGCCAGCTACTAATCTGTCCTTTATTTCTAAAATTTTGTCATTTCTAAAATATATAAATGGAATCATACAGTATGTAGCCTTTTAGGATTGTTTCTTTTCACTTAGCATAATTCTTTGGAGAATAATCCAAGTTATTGAGTATATCATTATTTTATTTTATTCCTAAATAATATTCCATGGTATGTATATACCACACTTTAACAATCTACTTATTGAAGGACACCTGGACTTATTCTAGCTTTTGGCTATCAGAAATAAAAGTGCTATGAATATTTGTATACAGGTTTTTGCACGAATGTAAGTTTTCATTTCTCTGGGATAAATGCCCCACAGTACAATTGCTGAATTGTGTGGTAATGGCATGTTTAGTCTTATAAGAAACTGCCAAGCTGATTTCTAGAGTACCATTTACATTCTCACCAGCCATGTTTGAGTGATCTAGTTTCTTTGCATCCTTACTATCATTTGGCATTGTCACTATTTTTTAGTCATTTTGATAGTTAACGTAACAGTATTTCATTATGGTTTGAACATCTTTTTTGTGCTTATTTGCCATCTCTGTGTTTTCTTTGATGAAATATATTTATGTATTTTGTCTATTTTCTGAATGGATTGTTTTATTTATTTTTTATTTTTTACTGTTTTGAGAGTTCTTTATTCCAGATGATCTACATTCTTTATAATGGGTATATATGAACCATAATTTTAAAATATTGCTTCCACTTATAGATAGTTTATTAGAGAACCAATAAAATCATACATACTTACAGTTAATAAATTGAAACAGATTTTAATGTTTTTGTTGGTATTAGGTAAAATTTCTTTATTAAGGCTTCTAAAGTTCTATCCATGTCTCCAGTGACCTTATATTTATATAAAATACTGTAATAATCTGTTAGGATTAATCTAGAAGGATAAAATCCATTTTGGATTAAATTAAAAATAATTACTGGTTATATGATATCCCCTCATATACTAGGAAGAATCTGAAGGTAGTCTTTCTTTATAAATTATGAGAGTATATTCTTCTTGTCATTTCTGATTTCTCTTGATGTTGGAATTGGAGCTGTAGAAATCCCTGGTGAAAGTAGGCGATGTGCAGGTTATATCTGTACCCAGTGAAAATAACGGGCATTGATACCATGCTAATCGTCATTGGACTTTTACATCCAAAGGCATATCTTTAACATCGGTTCAATTGACAATGTATTGAATCTATTGGTTCAATTGACAATGTATTGAATCTATTTTTATAATTAGTATATCAAGGAACAGCACTTCCACCATGCCATGATCTATAAAGAATTGCAGAGCCATTGGTAAGAAGTAATAAAGTTCTA
Source organism: Pteropus alecto (assembly GCF_000325575.1). Taxonomy (NCBI): domain Eukaryota; kingdom Metazoa; phylum Chordata; class Mammalia; order Chiroptera; family Pteropodidae; genus Pteropus; species Pteropus alecto. The sequence goes on from NW_006443124.1 coordinate 14,340,481, forward strand.
CATTTAAAGTGCTTTTTAACATAGTGGAGCTTTGGGACAGAAGATACTAGTGCAGGTAATTAAATTGCTGAAATTAGGTCTTTTGTAGAGTAGATATTTGAGTTTTAAGTGAAATCTTGATAGGTACCTTATTAATTCATAGCAATGTCTGTGGAATTATTTTCTAAAGATAAACTGCTGATAGTGGAATTATCAAGGCAGTGGGTTAAATTTTTTGTGTGTCTTGATGTGTACCTACTTCTGTATGGCTTTCCAAAAAGATTGTACCATTTTGCACAGGTCTAAATAATGTGTGAGTCTAGCATTTGCCATACTTTGAAAGCAAAGCCAATTTTGGTAGCATCAATGTTTCTTTTTTTTTATTTCTCTATTAAGTGGATATATAATGCTACCACAGATTGATTTAATACAACTTTATTGTTAAAAAATGATTTCTATTGGTTTATATTTTTCCTATGTCTGTGCTGTCTACATCCTTTGCTGACTTATCTGCTTGGATTTTAATGTTTTATAGCTGTTATCCTTTTATCTCATTAGATATAAATATTTCTTCTCAATCTTTTTCATTTTAATTAGTGATTTTCTATAGTTATATAGCTGAAGTTTCATTTTCCACATAGCCAGATCTGTGTTATGGAGTGATTTCTTTTATCAGTTCATAGCTTATTGCTCTTCTATGTATTTGATACAGAATCTTATTGACTTGTAAAAATTTAAAGAAATCATATCTGCTACAGTCTTATTGATTTAATAGGGATTTTATTTTACATCCAACACTATGCTGATGATAATTTTATAGTGCCTTTAATATCCTTGTTGAAAACAAATTCTTAGAGCTGTGGAAGGAATGTTTCCCCTCTATTATCTATTCTGCCTAACAAGTTATTGTCAAATTTAGCAGGCTTTAGATAACTGTCATCTGGGGAAGCTGATGCACTCATCAAACAATCAGGGGATTAGGAATCAGGGCGTGGCTTAGTTGGGTGGTTCTGGCTCATAGTTTCTGATGAGATTGCATCCTGTCGCCAGAGTTCCAGTCATCTGAAGGCTCTTAAGATCCTTGTCCAGGATGGCTCACTCTTATGGCTGCTGGCTGTAGGAAGCCTCAGTTCTTGCCATGGCCTCCATAGGGCTGTTCACAGTATGTCACTGGCTTCCCCCAGAGTAAGTGATCTAAGAGAGAGGAGAAGGAATTAAGGAAGATCCAAGGGGACACAGTCTGGGAAGAGAATACACAAGGGCATGAAAACCCTGAGGGTGGGACTCTTTGGGAGCCAGCTAGACCATACAACACCAAATGAATAGTTTAATTAAAGAAGAAAGCTTGAGTATACAAAATAGACAGTGATGAACTACTTTCACTTTTTAGTTGAACTAATGGACTTCGTTTTTTTAAATTGAATTTTTCAATAGGTACGTGATTCAAAAATATGAAAGGGTAACCAGTGAAGTACCCTTCCCTTGTACCTTGTCTGCTCAGGTAACACCTTCAATTCCTGTGGTCTCCTCCCATCTTTTTATGACTTAGGTAGCAGGTTGTCGTGCACACTTAATCTTGATTTTTCACTTAATATATCATTGAAGTCTTTTCATTTTAGAACATTCTTTTTTACACCTGGAGAGTATTCTGTCATATAAATGTATGGACATTTTCAATTCAGATAATTCTTTTGCTGAAAGTGAACAACCATAAGCAATTTTGAATGTGTGCAAATACAACTGTAGGACAAATCTCGAGAACTGGAATTGTGGGTCAAAATTAAATGTTTATAATTTTGAAAGATATTTCAATGCATATTTTCAGTGGGGATTCTTTATTTAGTTTTTATTTTTATGCTATGTGTAAAGTACACATAGCATAAAATTTACCATTTTAACCAATTTTAAATGTGCAGTTCAATAATTTTAGCTATATTCACATTTTTGTGCATCCATTCTTCAGAACTCTTTCCATCTTGAAAAACTGAAACTAACCATTAAACAACTTTCCAATTCCTTCTACCCCAGCTCTAGAAACCACCATTCTACTTTCTGCCTCTGATTTTCACTGCTCTAGATGTCTCATGTAAGTGGAATAGAATCATTCAGTATTTACCTATTTGTAACTGGCTTAGCTCACTTAGTGTAATGTCCTCAGAGTTGACCTATGTCTTAGCATGTCAGAATTTTCATACTTTTTAAAGCTAACCCATTGTATGTAATATTACATTTTCTTTCTCCAGTGGACACCGTTTGGCTTTTTTGAATATACTGATACGAACACGGGTATACAACTATATCTTCAAGATTCAATAAAGATTTTTAATGGAAGTACTTTTTATAGCTGAGGATGAAAAAGAATTATAAATATTTATTTGGTACCTAAATAACCTAGAATTTGGATATTTTGTACTTTTTTAGAGTTTTCTAAAGTATTTTTTTTTGTTTTAAAGTATGGACTTTAAAAAATCAAACCAACATCCTACATTTATATCATTTTTACATTGGAATTTTTTTCAGTATTTTAACTTTGAATATATCTGACTTACATAATTATAAATTTAAAAAGCATAGTAACTACATTTAAAAAAATCCAAGATATAACTCACATATTGAAAACTTCACCCTCTTAAAAGGTACAACTCAGTGGCTTTAGTTACATTTCCAGAGTTGAACAACCAAAACCAGAACATTTCTTCACCCTAAAAGAATCCCTGTAGCAGCAGTTACTCCTCATTCTCTCCTCCCTCAGCCCCTAGCAACTACTGTTTTACTTTCTGTGTCTATGGATTTACCTATTCTGGGTGATTCACATGGAATATTATATTAACCTGTGGCCTTTGTGTTTGACTTCTTTAATTTAGCATAATGTTTTCAAGTTTATCCATGTTGTATGTATAAATACTTAATTCCACTTTATTGGTAGATAATACTGCATTGTATGGATAAACCAAATTTTGTTCATCCATTGATCAGTTGATGGACATTTTGTTGCTTCCACTTTTTTGGCTGTTAAGAGTAAGGCTCCTAATGAACCTTTATGAACAGGTGTTTTGTGTGAATATGTTTTTAATTCTCTTGAGTATATTCCCAGGAATGGTGTTGCTGGATCACATGGTGACTCTTTTTAACATTTTGATGAACTGCCAGACTATTGTGCACAGTGGCTGCACCATTTTACAATCTCAGTAGTAATGTATGAGGGCTCTAATTTTGTCATATCCTTGCCAACACTTGTTATTTTTTTAAAAAAATTTTATCTATTCTATTGAGTATTAAATGTTAACAGTATATCATTGTGGTTTTGATTTACATTTCTCTGATAACTAATGATGTCAGGTATCCACATCCTTTCGTGAGCTTATTGACCAAAATTTGTATAGCTTTGGAGAGTCTGCAAATCTTTTGTCTATTTTTTTAAATATTGAGTTACTTTTTATTGTTGAATTGTAGTAGTTTCTTATATATTCTGAATATAAGGTCCTTATCAGTTATGATTTATAGATATTTTCTCCTGTGGGTTTTTAAATTTTCTTTTTCTTTTTCTTTTTTTTTAGGCAAGGCAACCCTTGGTTGACCTCACAGATTGCAAGGACCTTGTCAGTTTACAATCCCTTATTTTTGTTTTTTACACCTACAGCACCTGGTCTTCCTAGGTGGTATCCCATCCAAGTACTAACCAGACCCGACCCTTCTTCCGAGATCAGAAAGGATTGGGCTTGTTCAGGGTAGCATGGCTGTAGACTTAAATTTTCTTGATGGTATCCTTCAGGCACAAAAGTTTTTAATTTTGATGAAGTCCAGTTTATTTATTTTTTCTTTGCTTATGCTTTTGGTTTTATATCCAAGAAATCATTGCCTAATCCAAGATCAGAAAGATTTACTCCTATGTTTTCTCCTAAAAGTTAAATTTTTAGCTCTTAGATTTTGGTCTTTGATCCATTTTGAATTTTTATATATAGCATGAGGTAGGGGCCCAGCTTCTTTTGCATGTGTATATCCAGTTGTCCTAACATCATTTGTTGAAAAAGACTATTCTTTGCCTATTGAACGATCTTGGTATCCTTGTTGAAAATACAGTAGTAACCCTCTTATCCTCCAGGGATATATTCCAAGACCCTGAGTGGATGCCTGAAAGCATGGATGGTACTAAACTCTATATATACTGTTTTTTCTTTGTATACATATCTATCAAAATGTTTAATTTGTAAAGTAGGCATAGTAAAAGATTAACAGCAATAAATAGAATAATTATAAACCATGTACTGTAATAAAAATTATGTGAATGTGGTATCTTCCCCCCCATAACTAATCCTGATAACCTACGTGGCTACTAAGTGACTGACGGGTGGCTCGTGTATACAGCATGAATATGCTGGACAAAAGGATGATTCACGTCCTGGGATGGCTGGAACAGGATGGCCTGAGATTGTATCACATTACTTAGAACAGCATGCAGTCTAAAAGTTATATATTGTTTATTTCTGGAATTTTCCATTTAATGTTTCAGTCTGTGGTAGAGTGCAGGTAACTGAAACTAAAGAGAGTGTAACTACATAAAGGGGGAACTATTGTGTGTACGGATTTACTTCTGGACTCTTAAACCTGTTCTATTGATCTTATATGTTTATCCTCAGCCCGTGCCATACAATTTTTGATTGATGTAGCTTTGCAGTAAGTTTTGAGATTAGGAAGTGAAATCAGAAAAACTTTTGTATTTCAAGATTGTTTTGGATATTCTGGGTTTCTTGCATTTTCGTTTTATCAGTTTCTGCAAAATAGGGATATTGAGATTGTGTTGAATCTGTAGATCACTTTGAGGCTTATCATCATCTTAGTATTGTCTCCAGTTCAGGAATATGAGATACCTTCCTGTTTATTTAGGTCTTTTTAAATATCTGTACAGTTTCAGTGTACAAGTCTTGCACTCCTTTTTAAACATTTATTCCTAATTTTATTTTTTAATGCTATTGTAAATGGAATTGTTAATTTTGTTTTTGGATGGTTCATTGTTAGTATATAGAAATACAATGGGGGGTTTTTGTGTATTCATCTTGTATCTTTCAGTCTTGCTGGATTCATTCGTTCGAATAAGTTTTTAAAAATTTCATAGGATTTTCCATATATTAAGATCGTGTCATCTGAAAATATAGTTTTACTTTTTCCTTTCTGATCCTAATAATTTATTTCTGTTTCTTGCTTGATTAACCTGACTAGAACCTCCAGTATGATGTTGAATAAAATGGCAAGAATAGACATGCTTTTAATACTGATCCTGTGGGAATGCATTCAGTTGTTCATTATTAAGTATGATTTTGAGTTTTTCATATTTCCCCTTTATTGGAATGAGGAAGGTCCTTTCTATTTTAAATTTGTTGAATGTTTTTATCATGAAAAGGTGTTAGGTTTCATCAAATGTCTTTTCATCTATTGAGATGATCATGTTTTCTCCCCCTTCATTCTTTTAATATGGTATATTACATTGATTTTTTTTTTTGTATTTTGAACGAGTCTTGCATTGCTAGGATAAATTCCATTTGTTTATGATATATAATACTTTTTATATGTCATTGTATTTGGGTTGCTATTTTCTTGAGCATTTTTTCATCTTCATGCATAAGAGACACTAGTTTTCATGTAATATCTTTGTTTTGGTATGGGGTAATACTTTCCCAATAGAATGAGTTTCACTTCATTTTTATGCGATTAGTTTTATAATAATTATTTTCTAAGTTTTCAATTAAAAGTGACTTTACCAAGCACATTTTATTGTAATTTTACATTTTGAAAATTGCCAACATTAACTGAGACACAGTGTATTCATTCATCACTCAGTTATTTTTTATGTGCCAGGCATTCTTAAGATGAGAATATGGTGGAAGTTGGATCAGGGTAACATCTGCTAGGCTGAGAGAAGTGTGACTTAGGATTCCAAGGATGGAAATAGCTGCTGCTTCAGGAGAATAAGGTGTTCAATATGACATAATTAGGCCAGGAGAGTTGGAGAGGACAGGATGATACGGAGAGGGTAGTAAAGGTCTAGGTCTCTCCCTGAGTTCTCCCATTTTTTGTCTAAATGATTGGAAATATATATTTTGTCCACTTGTATTTGTGAACTCGGATTTTTCTCTCCAGTATTAACCTGTTTCTGTTTCTTAATTTCGGCTGCTAACAAGAAAAAGCTCAGATTAAATTTCATCAAAAAAGTCATAAGAATCTTTCCAAACTGTTACTGAGGATTTGTTAAAATTGTTTAAACAGTTAAAAAAAAAAGCATTCATTTGTATTGTATTTAACTTTATTATGTTTGTTCTCTTCTGTAGTAAATGTGAAATAATTTAGCTAACTTCCCCCTCAGTTGACAAATAATTACTATGATAAAGATGAATGAAGTGTTATATTTATTGAAAGGCAGCTTGGGATTGTAGAGAGAATGTGGACTTTGGAGTTGGACAGATCTCTGAGACCAGCCTATGTTTGCCTTAGATAGATAAGTGACCTCTCAACTGTAGTTTCTTAATCTATAAAATGTTTTGAAAATTAACTCTTAGCACAGTGCATGGCACATGGTGGGTATTTGTTGCTGTTAATTATCATGCTTAACATGTATTGAGTACCATATGCCAGGCAGCCAGGCTCTGTACTAAGCACTTAATAAATACTATCTCATTTAATCCTCAAAACCGCCCCATGAGTTGCTAGGAATAGCCATTAATTCAGGTTTACACATTAGAAAGTGGAAGCTTAGAGAGATTGAATGGTGTCCCAAGTGATGGTGCTGGTATTTCAGCCAGGGCCAGCTAGCCTCAGAACATTTTCTCTCTGCTATGCTGCCTCCTGTGTTGCAAAGGACTAAGGGCACTGTTCATTACATGATGTATTTTTAGTGGACTCTTATTGTAAATGTCAGTTTGGCTTAAAAACATGAATAAGATAAATGTCATCTGCAGATCTGTCTTGTACTTCAAAGTCAAATGTTAACTTCTGTCTAGTTAGTATAAGGATTTATTTTTGTCTAACTTTTGAATTATATCTATTTACTAATATATAACCACAATGTAAATGTAACTATAAAGTAATAAAATGTTCTTTCAGTTTCTCATACCAGATATGAATGTTACTTTTAAAAAATACTCTGGAAGCTCAACACTTTAAAAAAATTGAGGTAAAATATAAGTAACAAAGTCCACCATTTTAACCATTTTAAAGTATACAATGCAGTGGCATTTCTTACATTTACAATGTTGTGCAATCATTACCACTAATTCTAGAACATTTTCACCCCCAAAAGAAACTTATTATCCATTAAGGTGTCATTCCTCATTCTCCCTTCCCCTCAGCCCCAGGCAACTGCTGATCTTTTTGTCTGTATGGATATGCATATACTAGACATTTCCTATAAATGGAATCAAAGTATGTAGCCTTTTGTGTCTGATTTCTTTCATTTGGCATCTTGTTTTCAATGTTCATTCATATTGCAGTATGTGTTAGTACTTCACTCTTTTTTGTGGCTCAGTAATGTTCCACAGTGTGGATATCCCACATTTAGTCTGTCCATTCAGCAGTTGATGGACATTTGGTGTGTGTCCACTTTTTGACTGTGATGTGTAATGCTGCTGATATGATAGTTGTGTACAAGTTTTTATTTTATTTAAAAATTTGTTTTTAAGTCTCTTGGGTATATACTCAGGAGTAGAGTTGCTAAGTCATATGATAATTTTGTTGCACTTTCCTCCCCTTTTATTTATTTTTTATTGAGGTATGATTGACATAAAAAAGCTATACATATTTAATATATACATCTTGGTGAATTTGAAGATAAGTATACACCTATGAAACTGTCACCAGATATAATGCCATACACTTAATCATAACCTCTAAAAGTTTCCTCCCTTCCTCTTTTTAAGAACACTAAACAGAGTTCATTCTCTTAACATATTTTTAAGTATATAATACACTGTTGTTAACAGTGTATTATGCTGCACAGTAGATCTCTAGGACTTACTCATCTTGAGTAAATGAAACTGTACCCTTTGACTGACACATTCCCAGAACCCCTTCCCCACAGCCCCTGGTAACCACCACTCTACTTTCTTGTGTGAATTTGATTATTGTGGATTCCTGACATAAGTGGGATCATAAAATTTGTTTTGTGTCTGGCTTATTTCCCTTAGCATAATGTCCTTCATGTTCATCTATGTTGTAGCAAGTGGCAGGATTTCCTTAAAAAGAAGGCTTAGTAATATTCCACTGTGTGTTTAATACCATATTTTCTTTTTTCCATTCATCTGTTGGTAGACATTTAGATTGTTTGTAAGTCTTTGCTGTTGTAAATAATGCTACAACGAACATGGGAGTTATCTCTTTGAGATCCTGATTTCAGTTCTTTTGGATATATGCTCACAAGTGGGATTTCTGGATCATATGGTAGTTACATTTTTAATTTTTTGAATAACCTCCATACTGATTTCTACAGTACGAATTTACATTCCCATCAGTAGTGTACAAAGGTTCCCTTTTCTCCACATCTTTATCAACATTTGTCTTTTTTTTTTTAAATAATAGCCATCTTAACAGATGTGAGGTGATAACACATTAACACATTGTGATTTTGTTTCCCTGATGATCAATGGTGTTGAGCACCTTTTCATTTACCTTTGACTATTTGTATGTCTTCTTTGGAGAAATGTCTATTTATATCTTTTCCTATTTTTAATTGAATTGTTTTTTGCTGTTGAGTTTTAAGAGCTCCTTAGATAGTTTGGATATTACCCCTGTATCAGGTATATGATTTACACATATTTTCTCTCATTCCATAGGTTGCTTTTTCACTTTGCTGATTGTTTTCTTTGCTGTACAGAAGCTTTTTGGTTTGATGTAGTTATGTATGTATAGTTTTCCTTTGTTTCCTGTGCTTTGGTGTCATATCCAAGAAATCATTGCCAAGGTCAATATCAATAAGCTTTTCCTCTTTATTTTCTTTCAGGAGTTTTACAGTTTTAGGTCTTAGGTTTAAACCTTTAAACCATTTTGGGTTGATTTTTGCGTGTGTTGTAAGTTAAGGGCCAATTTCATTCTTCTGCATGTGGATATTCAGTTTCCCAGCACTATTTATTGGAGAGACTGTCCTTTCCCCATTGTATATTCTTGCCTCCTTTTGAAGATCAGTTTACTGTAAAAGTGTTGATCTGGGCTCTCCATTGTGGTCCATTGGTCAAAATGTCTGTACTTATGTCTTTTTGGATTACTATAGCTTGGTAATATATTTGGAAATCAGGAAGTATGAAGCCTCTTACTGTGTTCACTTCTTGCTCAATATTGCGTTGGCTGTTCGGGTATCTCTTGTGGTTCCATATACATTTTAGTGGTTTTTTTTTTTTTTTCTATTTCTGTTAAAAATGCCATTGGGATTTTGATGGGGATTGCTTTAACTCTGTAGATTACTTTGAGTAGTATGGACATTCTGACAATTTATGTCTTACAATCCGTGAACATGGATGTTGTGTCTTTTTCAATTTCTTTCATTGATGTTTTATAGTTTTCAGTATACAAGTCTTTCAGCTCCTTGATTAAGCTTATTCTTAAGTATTTTATTCTTTTTGATTGTAAATGGGGTTGTTTTCTTGATTTTCTTTTCAGATAGTTTGTTATTAGTATAAATAAACGCCACTGGTTTTTGTCGCTTTCAACTTTACTGAATTTGTTTATTAGCGTCTTCAGGTTTTACGTAGGTATCATGTTACCTGTAAACAGTTTATTTTCTTTTCAATTTAGATACTTTCCATTTATTTTTCTTAATTGAACTTCCAGTACTCTTGAATATAAGTGGTGAGAGTGGGCATCCTTGCTCATTCTGGATTTTAGAGGAAAAGCTTTCGATTTCTCTACTGTTGAGTATCATGTTAGCTGTGGGCTTTTCATATGTGACCTTTATTGTGTTGAAGTAAGTTTCTTCAATACCTAATTTGTTGAGTGTTTTTATTATGAAAGGGTGTTGGATTTTGCATCAATAGATGCAAAAAAAAAATTTTGTTTTTTGCATTTGTTGAGATGATCATGTGATTTTTATCCTTCATTATGTTAATGCACACTGGTTGATTTGCGTGTGTTGAACTATCCTTGCTTCCCAGGGATAAATCTGACATGGTATATAATTCTTTTAATGTATTGAATTTGGCTTGCTAATATTCTGTTGATGTTTTTGCATTTATGTTTATCAGAGATATTGACCTTTAGTTTTCTTTTTTTGTGACATCTTTATCTGGTTTTGGTATCAGTGATGGTGGCCTCGTGAAATGAGTTTGAAACTGTTCCCTTTATTATTTTGGGAAAGTTTAGAAAAGATTGGTATTCTTTCAGTATTTGGTAAAATTCACCTATGAAGCCATCTGATCTCTGGACTATTCTTTTTTTGACAGATTTTTTATTACTGATTCTTTCTCTTTGATTATATTGGACTTGTTAAGGAGCCACCAAACTTTTTGGGGGAACCACCAAATTGTTTTCCACAGCACTGGTCTTCTGTTCCCACCAGCAGTGTAGGAGGGTTCGAATTTCTCTATGGCATGGCCAACACTTACTAGTTTTGGTTCATTTGTTTGTTTGTTTTGATTGTAGCCATCTTAGTGTGAAATATAACTCATGGTTTTGATTTGCATTTCCTTAATGACTAATGAGCATCTTTTCATGTGCTTATTGACTGATTGGCCAGTTATCTTTGGAGAAATGTCTAAGTCCTTTGCCCATTTAAAAAAAAAATGAGTATGAATTATACATAACAAAATTTATCATTTAAAACATTTTTAAGTGTATATTTCAGGGGCATTAAGTACATTTACATTGTTGTATAGCCATTGTCATCTATCTCCAGACTTTTTTCCTTTACTCAATTTTTAATTGGGTGGTTTGTCTTTTCGTTGTTTCACTGTGGAAGTTATGTATATATTCTGGATATTAGACTGTTACCAAATACGTTATTTGCAAATATTTTTCCCATTCTGTGAGTGTCTAATCACTCTTGATAATGTCCTTTTCTGCACAAAAATTTTAAATTTTGATGTAGTGCAGTTTACCTATTTTTTCTTTTGTTGCTTGTGCTTTGGTGTCTTTTCTATGAATCTGTTGCCATATCCTAGTTCATCAAGACTTACTGCTTTGGTTTTTCTAAGAGTTTTATAGTTTTACCTCTCATATTTAGATCTTTGATATATTTGAGTTTTCTTAAATGGTGGGAAATAAGGGTCCAACTCATGTTTTAAAATTTTAGCAGGTTTATTGTGTAATTCACATGCCATATAATATACCAATTTAAAGTATATAATTCAGTGCTTTTTAGTATATTCATCAAGTTGCATATCCATCACAACAATCTAAATATTAATAAATTTCACCCCATTAACAGTCACATCCCTCAGCCCTAGACAATCACTATCTATGTTCTTTATGGATTTTCCCATTCTGGATATTTTATATGAATCAAATTATATAAAATGTGGTCTTTTGTGACTGAGTTCTTTAACTTAGCATAATGTTTTCAAGGTTCATCCTTGAAATATGTATGATATATGTATTATATATATATCAATACTCCATTCCTTTTTGTGATTAAATAATACTACATTGCATGGATATACCACATTTTGTTTATCCATTTATCAATTGATGGATCTTTGGTTTGTTTCCACATGTTGGCTATATGAATGCTGCTCTCATGATTCATTTACAGGTTTTTGTGCGGATGTATTTTTCTTGGGCATAAACCTAGCTCAAATACACATTTAATGTTATCTAAAGCTTTCAAATTAAATATCACAATTAAAATCATTATTTCTGAAGTATATTTGCTCTCTTACATATCCCCAATGTTCTCCCTCCACTTTTTAAAAAATTGAAGTGAAATTCACATGACATAAAATTAACCGTTTTAGTCCCTTGGTATCTGTGGGAGATTGGTTCCAGGACCCCTGAGGATACCAAAATCTGCTGGATACGCAAGTCCCTAATGTAAAACGATGTTGTGGTATTTGCATACAATGTATGTCCATCCTTCTGTAGACTTTAAATCATCTCTAGATTAGTTATAATACCTAATACCATGTTAATGCTATGCTAATAGTTGTTATGCTACATTATTTAGGGAATAATTACCACAAAAAAAAGTCTGTACATATTCACTACAGATACAACCATTGTACATAGTATGTTAGTAACAAAATAACATTTTTTCTTGAATATTTTTGATTTGGGTTGGTCGAATCCATGGATGCAGAATAAACCCTTGGATATGGAGGACCAACTGTGTATACTGCATTGGCATTTAGTACATTCATGGTATTGTGCAACTGCTGCCTCTGTCTGATTTCAAAACATTTTCATCACCTCATGTGAAAACTCCAAACCCTTTAAGCAGTCACTCCCCATACACCTCTCACCTGAGCCCCAGCAGTCATCAGTTTACTTTCTGTCTCTGTGTATTGGCCTATTTTAGATATTTCATATAAATGAAATCAATATGTGACCTTTTGTGCCATGCTGCTTTCACTTAGCTTGTTTTCAAAGTTCATCCATATGTAGCATTTATCAGAACTTTGTTCTTTTTTATGGCTGGATAATCTTTCACTGTGTTTATATACCATGATTTTTGGTTCTATTCATCCAATAATGAACATTTGTCGTTTTTCCACTTCTTGGCTGTTAGGAATAATGCTAACTATAAATGTGTGTATAAGTCTCTTTGTGGACATATGTTTTCATTTCTGTTCAGTACATACCCCTGATTGGAATTTCTGGATTATGGTAGTTTAACTTTGACAATTCGCCAAGCTGTTTTCCTCAGTGGCTGCACCATTTTATGTCTCCACCAGCAATGTTCTAGAGTTCTTTTCCATAGCTTTGTCAGTGCTTTATTTTCCATTTTTTTAAATTAAGGTTGTCCTAATGGGTGTGAAGAACTATCGTGTTGTGGTATTGATTTGTATTTCCTCAGTGACCAGTAATGCTGAATATCTTTTCATGTGCTTGTTGACCATTTGTATATGTACTTTGGAGAAATGTCTATTCATGTACTTTGTCCTATTAAAATTGGGTTTGCTTTTTTGTTGTCAAGTTGTGAGAGTTTTTTATATATTATGGAAATTAAGCCCTTACCATTATATGATTTGCAGTTATTTTCTCCCATTTGATGAGTGTCTTTTTACATTCTGGATAATGTTATTTGATTCACAAAAGTTTTAATTTTGATGAAGTCTTATTTATCTGTGTTTTGTTGTTGTTTGTCCTTTTGGTATCAAATTTAAGAATTCTATGCCATATCTGAGGTCATGAGGACTTATCTCTATGTTTTCTTCCAAGAGTTTTATAGTTTTATTTCTTATATTTAGGCCATTGATATACTTCATGTTAATTTTTGTATATGGAATGAGGAAGGAGTCTGACCTTATTGTTGCATGTAGTAATCCAGTTGTCTCAGTACCATTTGTTGAAGAGAATATTCCTTTTCCATTGGATAGTGTTGGTGGCATTGTCAAAAATATTGAACATATTTGTGAACATTTATTTCTGGACTCTCAGTTTTATTCTATTTATATTTCTCTTCTTTTGCTAATAATCACACTGGATTACTGTAGCTTGGTAGTAACTTTTGAATTCAGAATGTACAAGTTCTCTTATTTTTATTTTCTTTTTTAATATAGTTTTGGCTGTTCTGTCTACTTGCAGTTCCGTATGACTTTGAGATTTGGCTTTTTCATTTCTCCAGAAAGACTTGGAATTTTTATATAGGAGTATTAAATCTGTAGATCACTTTGAGGAATGTTGTTATGTTAAGAATTCAAATCAGTAAACATCAGATGTCTTTTAATTCATTTAGAGCTTTCATTTCTTTCAGCATGTTTTTTGTAGTTTTCAGTGTACAAGTCCTTCATCATTATTTTTTTTTGGATGCTTTTGAAAAGTTGAATTTTTTCCATTTTCTCTTTGGATTTTTTATTGCTCTTGTATAGACACAGTGATATTTGAGTGTTGATCTCGTACTCTGCAATTTTGCTGAATTAGATTTATTAGTGTATGTATGTGAGAGAAAATTCTAAGGGATTTTCTGTATGTAGAATTTTTTCATCTGCAAGTAAAGATAGTTTTACTTTTGCCTTTATAATTTGGATGCCTTTTCTTTTTCTTGCCCTATTGCTCTGTCCAGAACTTGCAGTACAATGTCGAATAGTAGTTGTAAAAGTATTTTGTTCTTGTATCTGATCTTAAGGGGAAGGCTTTCAGTCTTTTACTACTGAATATGATATTAGCCGTAGATTTTTCATAAATATCGTTTACTATGTTAAGGAAGTTCCCTTCTAGTTTGTTGAGTGTTTTTATCATGAAAGGGTGTTGGATTTTGATAAATGCATTTTCTACATCTATTGAGATGATCATATGTTCTTTTCTTGTGTTCTATTATAATGTTTTACATAGATTTTGTTTTGATGGATACCTTTTTTTTATAAGTATACATAATATCACTTATTTATATGTAAGTGTATAATTCAGTGGCATTAATTACATCTACAGTGTTGCATAACCTTACTGCTATCTATATTGAAAACTTTTTCATGGTCCTCACCATAAACTCTGTACCCATTAAACAATAACTCCCTATTGCTTCCTCCTTCCAGCCCCTGTATTCAATTATAGAGATCTCTCAATGAATTTGCCTTTTCTAGGTTACTCATATAAATGGAATTATACAACATTTGTCTCTTTGTGCCTGGCTTATTTATTTCACTTATCATAATACTTTTTAAGATTTATCCATGTTGTAGGGTGTATCAGAACTTTGTTTCCTTTCATAGTGGAATAATCTTCCAGTGTATGGATATACTATAGTTCTTTTGTAACATGGCTCTTTTACAATTGTGGGCTACTTTTGTGTTATGATGGGAGTGCTGAATATTTGGGAAAAAGACTGTATGTCTTACAGAATCTAAAATATTCGCTATCTGGTCCTTAACAGAAAAAGCTTATCAACCTCCTCTGTATGTAATCCCAAGAGTTTTTAAATGGTCTCATAAGGACAATACTTATTTTTACAGGTTCTGATATGTATGTCAAAATATTATTTTTTCATCAGCATATCTAATATTTTAAGTTTTAATGAATGGAAGCAGTAATTTGTAGTTAAATTAACTACATATACAGGTTAATAGGAAGGCTGTTCATTAGGTAGTCTAATATTTCCATTTTGGTTAGCACGTCTTCTTGGTTTTCAGAAAAGAGGGTAAAAAGTTCTTCTGTTTTCCCATTATTTGTTATAGCATTTTCCATAATACGTTTTGCTTACTTCTGTGTGCTGTATACCTTAGTAAACTTAAAACTTCAAGCTTGGGATTTTGTTGTCTTTATTTTGCATCGTTGAGGCCACTTACAGTTTCTGGTAAGTAGGTTAAACAATAAATATTTGCAGGAAGAACGAATGAATATTCTGTGAGATAAATATCTAAGTCATTTCTCATCTTGATCCTTCTGCAGACAAGAAAGTTAGATTTGTATTTTTGAGATGTAAAAAGAAAATAGGTTGGGACTTGCTTGAGACTGAATCAGTTGGAGAAAATTATTATACACTCAAGGTACTGTTACCCAAAATTGTTATCTGCCTTTTAATATACATTATCTCACTGATTTTGTTTTTGGCCTATATTTTCACAGATGTGGTCATAAAAGATTAGGGTTAATTCCTGTGGTGAGTAGAAAGATAGTTTGAATTCATTTATAAATTACAGAAAGCAATAATAGTATTTTGAAAGTCTTGTTTAGGGGTTATTTTTAGAAGGGAAATGATGTTAAACCTTTGACTATAACATGTGGTATATGATTTAAGCCACACAGAAAAAGAATACTTTGAATAACGTTCAGGGTAAAGTTCTAAAAAATTAATCTCCAGAACAGCAAGTGATATCCTATTTGTATTTTATAGCAAAACTTGTTTGTGATGTGAGTATTCAGATGAAAAAATTCTACCTTTTCTTCATTTTCGTTATTTTATACTCAGTGTTTTGAAATTGAGGGATTAAGAACTAAATTTAGATTATCTTACTAGTTTTTACAATTATATATCCAATATACTGTCTGCATTTAACCAAAATGTTTTAAATTGGCTTTTGTTATAACTTTTCCTGATTAGTACATTGAAAATCTAAAAGGGCTCATTTTTGTAAGATATACATCATGCTGGAAGAGCTTTTGACAACTTTTTTCTTTTTTTTTGTTTAAATTTTGCAAAAAAGCTTCTAGTGGTGACCTCAGAATTCTTTAACTCCAGAAGGTAGTTCAGAGCCCACGTCCAACTTTTTGGAGAGAGCAAGATGTTAGATACCCAGACTTTGGGAGTCAGTCAGAATTGAGCTCACCAATTAATGGTGTCTCATTGAGAGCTTTGTTTTGGTTTTCTCAATAGTAAATGGAGGTCATACTCACCTGGAATTTTTGTGATTCTCTTGTATTATATATGAAAGGGCTTGGCACATAGTTAGAAGGTTCTCAGAAACATTTGTTTTTCCTCCTACCCTGAGATTAAGCTTTTTCTCAGATTTTAAAATATGGTGATTTTTCTTTAAAAATTTAAATATTGGCCCCCAAACATTGGGTATTCAAATTATACATGTTACTGATCAGCTTAGTATACTTAAACGACTTAGTAGATAGAAGACCTTTTGGCTCTTCATATTCATCAAGCCAATATTTGATCCAATTTGTTCACCAGAAACTTTGGATGCAGAATTTCTATAAATCCAACAGGTTTAGTTTTGAGAATCTAAGAAATGTAGATAAACTATGGATTACACTGTTTTTTCTACTCCTTTTATATCTTTATTGGGGGGGGGCGTTATTTGTGTTTTTTACTTTCTTTTTCTTGTTAATGTTTGGGGTTTTTTTGTTCTTTTTTTGTTCTTTTTTTCTTGGTCCCTGCATATTTGTATCAGGAGCCTCTTAGCACACATAGCTTTCTTTTCTCAGCTGCTGTTTTTGTACTTGTGTCATCTTTGCCTTTGTGTGGAAATCAAATCTTACACCATTGAGGGAGACTAGTTAAATTTCTGGAACATTTTAGTAGACTTGGCAACTGGAGGACAAAGTGCCCATTGGCTGTGGTATTAGATGTGTGACTTTAACAGATGCTTTGCAGATTTGTGTATTCAAGTTTTATCTTTGCATCATTGCATGTTGTTTTCCCACCTACATGTATTTAAAGTTGGCTTGTGTTCTAAGGATTGAAGTTGAAGATAAAAACTTACACATTTACAGTAGTTGATTTTTTTGTTTGGTCATTCACTCATTCATTCTTCAATAAATATTGAGCATTAACAATGCCAGGCGCTGTTGTAAGAGCTGGAAATACAGCATTAGCAAAGCACAGAGGTCTGCCCCCATGTATCTTTCAGTTGGGGGAGGGGGTGTGTGGGATAGACAAATATTAAACAAGTAATTTCACCATAGTTAAATAATTGCAATTAAACTGAGGACCAGAAAGAGAGAAAGTATAAAGGAATTTTGAGCATGCATCCTAGGGAGACCTGATCTAGTTGAGGGTTCCAGGGGGCTTCCCTAGGAAAGTGACATGGAGACTGGGATCCAAGGATTGAGTATAAGTTAATTTGGGCATAAAAGAGGCTGGGAGGGTGAGGGTGAGAAAATTAAAAGAGCATTTTAGGCACAGAGACCAGCTAGAGTAAAGGCCAGAGGGAGCTAGAGTAGTTTTGGTAACTTTGCAAAGGCTGTGAGTTTATGATTGAATCTTAGGCATCCTGAAGGTTTACTATTCAGGTTTCTTGTATTTAAAATTCAGTATTTGATTGTGTTCACATCAGTATGAGTGAGAAGAAACTCTTTATACCAGATTTTTCTTTCTAGACTCTCTCAAAATGCCTTTTAAAGAAATATTTACTTTAAGATTTTAGAACCATTCTTTTTTGTTTCCTGCTTGAAAATGGCGTCGTTTATTAAATTCGTAACATTTATATGCTTTAAATTTAAAAGTATTTATAGTGAAAAGTTTTTAAATGACCTGGTCTTCTTACCTGGCAGTCAGTTATCAGTATCTTGTGTGTTGTTCTTTTAGATATTTTATGCATATGTAGACAAATGTATATAATCTAGTCTAGGTTTTTTGTTTTTTGCTGTGGTAGCACACTATACCACTTTCTGCACCCTTGCTTTTTTCCACCTATTATATCTGATAGATCATTCTATATCTGTACATAAAGAACTGCTTCATTCATTTTTATGGCTGCAAAGTGATTATTGTGTGCATGTACCGTAATTTTGGCCCTTAGTGATAGATGTTAGTTTCCTATCTTTTGCTGTTACAAAGAGTGCCACAGCCATTAACTCTGTGCATACCTCATTCTGTAATTGAGCACGTCAGGATGAATTTTTTTTCTTTTAACAAATACTTATTGAACACCTGCATTGTCTTAAGTTTTGTTGATGATAGTATTTGAGCAGACTTTTGAGTACTTAGTAAGTGTTGGAGTTTTAAAAATGAGTAAGACAAAAAATGAATAAAAAATAAGATACTGTCTCTGTCCTTGAGACTTAGAATCTGGAGTTAGTATCAGTGTAATGTGTAAAGTAATAAGAGGTGTGCACAGAGCAATGCAGAGCCCTAAGTAGGGATAAAGTGGACCCAAAGAAAACATATGCCTGGCCCAAGGAGAAGCTTCTTAGAGCCAGAGCCAAGAGGAAAAAGGCATGCCTTTGATAGATGGAAAAACAGAATCAAGGGCTCAGAGGTGTAACACTAAGATTTTGGTGTAACTGCAAAGTATCAATCCTGTGATGCAGGGGATGGTGGACCCTGAATTTGAATGGATAAATAGAGATCAAGTCAGGCAGAGTTTCATTTGTCCAGTCTAAGAATTTGGACTTGGTTTGTTTTTTTCACTTTTTAGCTTAAAATGAAATTTCATATAGAACAGTTTAAAACAGGAAAAGGATGGAGCTGCTTTGCTTTGGCGTGGAGAGCAGGCAGGTTTTCTTCTCAATCTCTTGGGCAGCCCCAGGGGACTCTCCAGAACACTATCTTTGAGGACACAATTGAAGCTACTCTGGGAGGGAATTTCAATAGAAGGATTTTGAGAACCGAGGAGGGAGAGATCAACTAAACCAATAAATGTAAAATGCAGCAGCAGGTCTTCGTTCAACCTTGTTTCATTATAACGTCAATAATAGAAATCAGAAAATAAGTAAATAAGTATAATGCCGAGAGTGAGATACGTATTTTTAAATGTATTGAAAAACTAATTTCAAAGTATATGTGAAAATGTCCCATCATTTTTCTAGTGCTTTTCTTGGAAGGAAACTTTTTTTTTAGTTATTTAAATATTCAGACACAGTGTTGTTATACCTAAATATGCTTTTAAAACTAATGCTTTTTAGTGAGTAATTATGAGGAAGGATGAGTAATTGTGATTTTTTAATATCTTCAGGTGATTTGAGAAGTTAATTTCTACTGTAGTTAAAAGCTATATTAGTAATCAAGGGTAAACAGATTAATTTACTTAAGTTTGGGTTGCTTTGGAAATAGTTTTAATTTATTTAGAAAGCTTTGTTCTGATCCTGGAAATGTGACTGGCATTTTGAGTCAAGTCCTACAACCTGTATATTTGAATACTTATAGTACTTCTGACAAGATTTAATGAGGAGCTAATAAGTGAGTATTACATCCATTTTATAGGTGAACTCAAAGGAAATTAATGCACAAGAGTGTACATTGTTTGGGTCTAGGGAATGAGCACTGTTGTAGAGCCTTCATAGGACCTGGACTATCCTGTTTATTGGAATGTTGAGCATCCCACTAGAATTAAGGCTGTTAAATTATTATAAAGTTGGAGAACGATTCAGCCCTTGAGCTAGACTTAGTTTTTTGATGGAGAAATTATGTTTTAATCATTTCTGTAGCCCCAGGGCCTAGTGTAGCCTGTTCTTCGTCAGTAAGTAGTCTTTGAGTAAATGAAAGTATTATTTTGCTAGTTTATTATAGTTTAGCTTCATGAAAAGACTACATCAAAAAAAAAGTACAAAAAACTCTCTTGTCCTTGTGAGTTATCTTCTCGTATTCTCCCTGCTGAGGCAGTAAGCGATTTGGAGTAACTATGGAGGGACTTCAGAGACCTGGCAGAGATGAGTCACAGAGACCCTGAAGTGTCGTAACTGTCTGGATGACCACAGGCTTATCTTTGACTTAAAGTTATCAGTTATTTAACTCATAGGCTATGGGTGAATTGCAAAAGTAACATATGCTAGTCATTTATTGAGTGCCTATTTTGTGCTGGAATTGTGCCAGATCCTCTGTAGACATTTATTTCTAATTATATTATTTCCATCTCGAAAATGAAGGACTTGAGGTTCATTGAGGTTCAAAGAAGTTAAGGAACTTGTCTGAAAAATTTATAGTCAGGATCTATTCATACCTAGTTTTGTAGAGCACTACAGCCTGTGCTAAAATTCTTGGGTCCTGGACCTTTCTATGGTACTAGAGGGATACGGATGTATGATACTAAGACTGGAAAGACAGCATGGCTTTAGGGAAGAGGCACCGGAATAGAAGGCCTAATGTTCTAGTCTTTTCGTTTTCTCGAGAAAATCACTTAGGCGTATCAGAGAGCATCATTTTTTTTAAAAAAACTTTTTTCTTTTCGCCCTCTTTAATTCTCCCCACCCACTTCCACCCCTGACATGGATGTTGCTGTTTCCTCTTAAGAACTGGATCTCTGAAGGTGGGTCGTCTCCTCCCACATGCTCGCAGCGTGCACCTGGGGCACTCAGGGGGCCTGGTGCACCCGGGATATGGTCTGTGTCTCCACTGGGGTGCGAACCCAGGACCTTCTGCGTATAGTGGTTAGCAGATGTGCTAACCACTACACTATGGAGCCACCCCTCGTTTTGTTTTTTAAAGATGCATGTAAAGTTTAAGTTAATACCAGTAAAAATTGTTCTTTTTTTAATTGCAGAAGGCTGTATACAAATTGTTTTTTTATGCTTTCTGAAGGCTATGTCTTTGTTCTAAACATAAGCTAACTCTAGGCTCAAGTTTAGTATTACCAATTGGTGACTTGCCTTTTACCAATACTGATTGGTTTTGATGTAGGTTTAAGGAAGGATAATAAGGAGCACAGGTGTGTATGATGTGTCTGTTTTGAAGAGACCAGGGGCATCTTCTGTTAGTTGCATTATAGTGTAAAGATGTTGTGACGAATATTTGCTCAGTGAGAGTTTTAGTGAATGAAAGAGGTTAGTAATGTGTCAAGTGCAGTTACTGATACAAAAGGCTGAAACTGAAACTGACTGATGTTTTTTACTTTCTATATTGTGTGACCTAGTGGAAAGGGCACAGGTGATTGAACAGAGCAAAGATATGGTTGTCATTTGGCCAGCTCACTTCCCATTTCTGAGCCTCACATTCTGTACCAATACAACAAAGAGATAATAATTAGTACCTGCCTCATTTTCACTATGCATTTTAGAAGAGAAACAAAATGAATGTTCTTAGCAGTTTCTGGTACTGGGCATCTAATACAGCAGGTACTTGATTAATGTTTTGTAAAACGTTGATGAGATGCCTAGGAACTTAACTCTTATTTATATCAATTAGCCTTTGGTAACCTTTGGTAAAATTGGTTTTATTGTATGTTGTTTCGCTTTAAGTTGCAGAACCCGTTGAAGAAGGTTGATGAGTACTTACTGTAAATGCTTCCTTCTTGTGTAAATTAGACAACCTTGGAATTGTAGTCAGTTGCTCCTTGCTATGTTAGTTTCATGCCTCTTGAGATCTCTTTTATCCCTGCTCCTCTCAGAAGTACTCAGAGCTGTAGTTAAAATCAAATACTAACTAGTTATATAATGCATTTGTTTCTAACCATGATTGTTCATCAGAATCACCCATGGAGCTTTAAAAATTGAGATACCAAGGGCCTTGCCCGAGAAGTACTGAATCCAAAGAATCTTCAGGCCTGTGGATTGGGTTGGGGTAGGGCTGTATTATTTTATAAAACTTCTCGGTGATTCTGATGTGTAGCCAGGGTCAAGAACCATTGATCTGCTTCCTCTGGCACTCAGAAACGAATCCCTAAAAGGCACAGAATAAAGCCAAAGTCAAAGGGAAAATAAGCCCCAGGTCATACCTAGCAGTTAGTTATATGATGATGTAGTGATAAATGAGAATCACTGGGTGCATAGTAGGTTCTCAAACACTGAAAGAAAAAATTATGGACAGAAGACTACATAGAATAAAATTAATTTATGTCGGAATGGTTTGGCTGTGGAT
>NW_006443124.1:14362801-14397235 GCF_000325575.1 Pteropus alecto
TTTGGTCAATTTATGAAATTCCCCAGATTAAGAGCCCATGGAAGACCCTGAACTGATGTTGGAATTGTTCAGTTACTGCTACAACAGTTTCTTTTGTTGCCTGAAGCCAGGGAGTATAGCTGTTCTCCCTCCTTTAAACTTCCTGAGGGTAATAGAGGGCTGCACCTTCTCAGGCTTGTTTTCTGCGTTGTCAACAGACCTGTTTTATTGTGGGTTTGAGGATTTATAAGGCTTAAGCCAAAGGCCTTGGCTAGCAGGGAGCACCTTGGCCTGCAGGTTTGTATACTGCCTCTTTAGCAGGCTGCCCTCTGAGCAGCTTTATGCTACAGGCTGGACTTTGTTGAGACTCCTAGTCCCATACTTACTGTTGAGTTTCCATGACCAATGTAGCTCTGCTTTCGAGTCTTCATTGGACCAATTCCCTGCTTTTCTCTCTTTTTCCGACTTCAGTGATCCCCTTTGATCAATTGTCCAGCCTTTCTCTTTAATTTGTTGTTCCTGGCATCTATCTAGTAAGCAAGGGTCATTTCTTTCTTACAAAGTAACAATTTTACACAATAACCTTTAGTTTTTTGCCTTAGATTGCCACAGGTTAAAATCGCAGTACTGCCAGAGATCTCTGTTTAACTACTCCTTGGTAGATGTGCTTATCTGGATCCCTGGTCCTATTTTCTTATCAGCAAAAGTTAAAAGACTGACTCTGACTTCCTGTACCAGGTAGAGAAGGTTGGTGGGAGGAGACATCAAGAATTTGGGTTCACTCTTATATTCTGTGGTTGGTGTGAAGGAGTAGGGGTCAAAAGATGCTGGCCTCCAATTCCTGGTTTTTGCTGCAGGGCTCTAGACCTCTGGCAAGGTCACAATGAGCCCCTCTTTTCTGTTTCCTTGTCTGCAATATGAGATAATAAAATATTCTATCTGTAAATATGAGATAGTAAAATCTGTGCTGCTTGCTTCACCTGGTTTTTAAGATTCAGGTGCTATAATAGATGTTAACAGAGTTTTGACAATTAGACTACTTGCATGCATTTATTAGATTATGTGGCTGTGAGGGAGGTAGAAGTAATGCATAAGCTTATGGTAGTAGTTTACTACAATATACAGTTCTAGAGTTGAACATTTCCTTTGCAGTTTTGAGACTGGGAAAATCACAGTGCTTGCAAGGTAGAATTGTAATCACCAACTAAAAATAACCACCATTTATTATTGATGACCTGTACTAGATTAAGAATAATCTAGTACAGGTCATCAATAATAACATTAACATTTGTTCAGTTGATACAACCTCCTCCTAAATAGGAGACAGTATTATCCTACTGTTACAAGTCAAGAAACAGGCTCAGAGAGGTAAAGTAACTTTCATAAATCTCACAGGTGGTTAAGGGCAGAGCAGGAATTATGCCCATGCATTTCTAGTATAACACAGAACAGTAGTGTTGGCATAGGAAATATGCTTCAGTGTATATAATTTATCATTTAATTATAAGCAAATGAAATGTATGTTAAGGATTAAGACTTTAAAGACTTAGTGATTTACAAATGCACAGAATAGTGTGGACATTTATCTTCTTACCTTGCTTATCCCATAGTCTTAGATAAGTCATTTGGTCCCTCTGTCTTTATCATTCTTTGGGAATAGATCCTTCAAAGAGGATGTTCATTTTTAGTCATAGTATATTGTAAGTCTTGATGTTAGATTTAAGCTGGCCCGAAAGAAAAGGAAATGATCTGTAAAAAGTTTAGGTTTGATGATGTTTTTTTGACTTTGTGTGTCTACATATTCTTATCATGTGTTGTCGTTTCCTTAATAAAAATGATCCAAGACAAGTCCTTAGTAGCAGGGGCAGTAGCTGCATCTCTAAAATGATTAGTATGCAAGATAGCAGTTCAGCACTCCCAAACGGCAAGGTGTATGGGAGTGGAGTAGGTTGAGTGGGGAAGAGTTCCTTCAACCTAGGTTCCGAAGGAAACATGGGACAGATTTAGACATGGCATAATGAAGGA
Organism: Pteropus alecto; assembly: GCF_000325575.1. Taxonomy (NCBI): domain Eukaryota; kingdom Metazoa; phylum Chordata; class Mammalia; order Chiroptera; family Pteropodidae; genus Pteropus; species Pteropus alecto. The sequence goes on from NW_006443124.1 coordinate 14,364,806, forward strand.
GAGCACTCTGAGGCAGGAGCGGTGCAGTAGGAGGGAGTATGTAGTGCAAATTACATACTGGTTAGATTTTAAAGTGTGGAAAGAGATTTTGTAGGAAGTAAGATGGAGTGGGCAGATTGTGGCCAGTTTATGGAGGCTCTTGAATACCGTTTGGGTAAGTATATGTACTTGATTTTTTAAGAAAGGTAGTAACAGCATTGGAATTATACTAAATTGTGTTTCTATTTAAACATTTTTTAGGTCAGTTATTTGGAATTTGAAATAGTTTTCAATAAAGAATGTTAATAGAGGTTGTGTACCTATGCTGTCATTAATTCTTAAAGTAATTGAAATTATGAACCTTTGCAAAGAAATACAGTGAATAATATAGCAACTGCCTTTTAAGTTGTTACTATTTGCCAGGCACCTTATAACAACTTTATGAAGTATGGCTCCAGGTAGCCTATGCTTTTAACCATTATGTTGTACTCTCTCTCAAAATAATGGCTTCATACTAATAAGATAAAAAATAAAATCCTTAAATGTTGCTGCTTAGGGTAGAATCAGACCCGAAAGAGGAGGAAAAACAGGCTTCTAATTTCAAGCTTTTTAAATACGCTAACACCTACAGTGCTTACACATTAACAGCTACTGGCATTTTTCATGTTAATGTGTTTACATATTAGCTTTCAATAGCCTTTTGAAGTGGGTACTATTGTCCCTGTTTTACAGATGATGAAAATGAGGCATAGAGATAACACATTTAGATTCTTTCAAGACAGTTCAGAAGACATAATGCTGATTTTTTTGGAGTGCATTTTTCTCACTGTTGCTAGGAAATTCTGTCCTGTTGCATTTCTCTACATTTTATTTTGACCTACAAAGGAAATGTGTATTAAATTTTACTTAAAAATATTGTGCAAGATATACCAAAAACTGTGGTATCGGACACTTAAAAATGGTTAAAATGGTGATTTTTGTGATATGTGACTTTGATATCCAAGAAAATCAATCTTAATAAACTATATGCATAATACATGTTCAGTGTAGAAGAATTAGAAAATGTAGATAAGCCAAAAAAATCACTTGGCATATCCAAAGATCCAGGTATTTTCATTTTGACCTCTATCTTTCCAGATTTTTCCCGAGGTATATTTGCATAGGAAAATGTATGTTTATATAAAATTGAATATCATTGTATACATACCTTTTTGTAACCTTTTTTTCCCCACTTAGCAATACATGTGTGTGTAAAATTTCTGTGAAGTGTTCCAATGTATGTATAGATGTTTTATCATTTATTTAGACAAGTGTCTGACATCTAGGTTATTTCTCTTTCTTAGCCATTTAAAAAAATGATGAGACTAAGGCATATTTAAAGTATTGCTTTTCTAAACTATACATTGTTCTAAACTAAACTGTTCTTGAGATTTTAGTGCCTTCCTTGGCTCAAGTAAAGGCTGTTTGGAAAGCAGAAAATATGTTGATAGCTGCAGAACAGCTTCAGTGGCTTTGCTTTTGTGAATAGACTTTTTAAAGTTAGTTGTTTTTCATTGGGGGAATATTTGGACTTCCAAAATGTTTAGAGGGAATGTGAGTTATATTTAAATATTATGGAATATTGATTTGTAAAGTATAGAATCCTTAAAGAAAATTCTGATTTATGTTCTGGGAATTAGACTGGTGCAATGTAAAAAGCATTTTTACTGGAGTCAGATTTGAATCCCTTAATTGCTATTTCGATACAAGTTTTGTGAACCTGGGCAAATGACTTAATTTCTGCCTCCATTTTCTTAGCTATTATATGGAGAAAAATACCCTCCTGGCCTATCCTTAGAAGCTGCTCTGGGGTTCTGAGATAATTGTTCAGCATAGTACCTGATTCTTGTTGTGCCCAAATGTAGCTGGCCAGATCACTATACTTATTTGGTATAGTTATTTTGCTTAGCAATCACTCAATCTGCGACGTGGTTGAGATGCATTTCAACCCCACTTAAGTTCTGATGAATGAAATATAGGATGGAGATACTCCTTTCTTTTTTTTTAAATTTATTTGTTAGGCGAGGCAACCTTTGGTTGACCTCACAGATTGCAAGGACCTTATCAGCTTACAATCCCTTATTTTTTAATTTTGTACACCTACAACACCTGGTCTTCCAAGGTGGTCTCCTATCCAAGTACTAACCGGGCCCAACCCTGCTTAGCTTCCGAGATCAGAGCGGATAGGGCTTGTTCAGGGTAGCATGGCCGTAGACAGTTTTCTTTATTTTTATTTTTGTCTACTTTTGAAGAGAGGTGGGATCCCTAGAATGATATTGAATACTCACACATGGTTATGAATGCTTTGATTGAAAATATCCGGGGGTGTTTCTAACGTTGGAAGTGGGTTTCTATTTTCACTTGTGCTTAGTTAGGAAGGTTGAAGTTAGAACTGAAAGAAGCTTCAGAGAGGAACGTTGATTTGTGATCCTCCCCAAAATCTAGTGTTACTCCATAGCTTTTGCAGAAAACCAAGTTTGTTAGTGTACCTAATGTCTGTGTTAGTCTAAGCCCCCATAATGAATAAACTTTGGGGAAAGAGATACTCCCATTGTGCTAATATATTTGTTTTGAATAGCCAGAGTGTACACCCTTTCCAAAATCTGGATATATGGGAGACTAATTGGTAATCTGAAGGCTACTTACCGAACTATAGCTTCAAAATTTTTAATAGTCTTTTACTAACTTCTAATGTGCTATCCTACTTCTGTCCCAAATTTAGTGGTATTGCCCATTCCCGAACCAGGGAGTTTTGAGGAAAAAGACTGATTGTTGACCATCTTTGAAGTAAAGACCTTAATGTAGATGTGTTTAAATATAACATTTATCTTTTTAAGACAAATGAGGGTTTCATGGATTAAGGACCCATAAGTTTTTCTTTTTTAATTGAATAAGTTTGACATGTAACATTGAGTAAGTTTAAGGTGTACAGCATGTTACTTTGGTGCACTTATATATATTGTAATATAATTGCTAATGTAGCGATACCCCATATACAGTACAATATTATTGTCTGCGTTCATTATACTGTACATTAGATGTCTATGGCTTATTTACTACTTGTTACAAGTTTGTACTCTTCTACCAGTCACTTTTATCCCCACCCTGCCCATTCTCTAGTAACCACCATTTTACTCTTTTTTTACAGATTTAATTTTTAGATTCCACATATAAGTGCTGTCATACATTACTTGTCTCTGACCTGTCTTGCTTAGTATAATGTGCTCAAAGGACCCATAAGTTTTGACAGGCGCTGAAGTTGGCAGAATAAGGCACCTAGGTTATTTCAGTTCATTTAACATGTTTTTATTTTATTGAACCTGTATTTTGTCCTAGATAATGGAGATACAAAAGTGAATGACACCTTGTCTTCATGAACTTAAAGACTGGTGGAATAGATAACCATAAATTGGAGACACAGTATAATGATGAGCTAAGAGATAGATATAGGATATAGTGGAGAGGCACTGGGTCCAGCCAAGGGATAGGAGATGATGGAAGGCTTCCTGAAGGGACCTTGAAGAAAGAGAGGAATTCCAGGCAGAGAAGAGATGGAAGGATAAAGAGCATGATCTGAAAGGGGAACTGTAGACAGCTTGGTGTGTAAGCTTTTGAGGTGGGCAATAGTGAAATAAGAGATTGAAAACCAATAGTGTGTAGGTCCTAGCCTTATTTCTCAGGAAGGAGCCACCTATTCTTACCTTGACTGTCATTATCGAAGTTTATTTGAAAAGTTTGTTTCGAATAATAAAGCTAGTGACTGTCTTCCCCCACCCCTATCTTAGCAGCTGTGGTATTTTATTTTGCTAATTTCTCTCCTCCAAAGACGCTCTGAACTCTCAGGGGACTTGTTTGTTGCATCCTTCAGTTATAAGCCACTCAGAATATTTATAAAATGCTTAAATATAAGGAAAAATATCTTTTTTGAAAATAAGTATTTACTGTAAGACAAAGAGAGTGAGTCTTTCATAATTTTCACTCTGTAGAAATAAGCCGTTTACCATTTTCTAAACTTAGTAAATACTTGTGTGAATGAGTGATTTGACATGAATTACTTAAATTTTATCAACTCAACAAACATCTGAGCATCTACCACTATGTGACACCTAGGAAGACAGAGATAAGACCGTAGTTTCTATTAAGTGGCCTAAGATTTTTTAGTATTATTAAAACATATCCTCAAGTGACTAGAGGAGAAATGGGAGAAATTTAAAAACCTGGTTAGCAAGTTTTACTTCTTTATATCTTTTTAACCTGAATTGCATAAAACAGGCACACAATTAAAGAAAGTTTAAAAGGAGGGAAAAACCCACCAGAGTTCTATACATAACAATTAAAATTTGCTTATTTTTTATTACACACATTTAATTTTTTCATAGTGGTAATAACATCTTTAACCTGTTTCCCATTTAGAAAAAAAGTACAGTTTGCTGCCAGTGTTAATTTTACATAAACACACTCTTCGAGGCTGAAGCAAATCTGACTGATTTTAAATGTGAAAATAAAATATAAAAACTGTTCTTGGAGTTATTTCTAAATAGAACTTCTTTCTAATCCTAACATAAGAAATGTATACATAAATCGGATTCATGACATCAATCTTTAGCTAACAATTTCGAGAATGATGTTAACGTCATGTGTAGGAATGCTGCGTTTTCTAGGATTTGACATTTTCAGCGATCGAGAAATACTATATTTTGTAAATGGAAATACCACTACTAAAAACAGAAAGCTGTAAATAGAATGATGTCATTTGTTTCCAAAGACTGTTGAGATATTTTGTAGCAAACTTTGGGGAAAAGGTTAGGATTGTAATCCATGAGTCATCTCAGGTTAAACACTACAGCCGCAAGCTCCATTGGTGAGTATTCTTGGGGAAAATGAGAACCGGGTTAAATAAAGGTTTTGTATTTTGTCTTTTAATGCTTTTTTGGCTTCCATGGTAATTTTTAATGACTTTAATAAACCAGCAAATTGTTCTACATTTCCTTGGCCATCTTCTTATAGTTTCAGTTAGCTTTTATCTTCACTTTTGTTGTTATAGTTAAAGATGCAGAGAAAATGGTATTGTCTTTAGTCGTTCTCTTTCTTTTGGATTATTTTCTTAAAATGGAATCCCAGGAATGTGAGTATTACGTCAAAGGGTATTGCCGTGTTTCTCTCCAAGAGGTGATAATAAAATTGATTAGACCATAGGGGTAAGTTATTTCCAAGAACCTTGCTATTTCTTCCCCATCCCCCACTGAGAATATGAAGGAAATTAAGGATTCTGTTGGTCAAGTGATTCCCTCAGGGCCTAAAAAGAATCCTTACCTATTTCTATGCCTCAGGACTTAGTCCTCAGACGCCTTTTTCTGTCTGTACTCACTTTTCTTGATGACCTTTTGTCTGGACCCTCATGCCTCTCAAATTTTTATATCTCTAATTTGGACCTCTTTTCAGAATTCCAGAATCATACATACAATGGCTTTTTCACTAGGTTGTTAAATTGAAGTTTTATACTTAAATTGTTCAAAACCAAATTCAAGATGTTTCTTCCCCAATCCTACTTCTGCAGTATTCTCTTATCATGGGGGATACGATACCTTCCAAGACCCCTAGTGGGTACCTGAAATTGTGGATAGTGCCCAACCCTATATACCCTATTTTTTCTATACATACATGCATTCGATAAAGTTTAATTTATAAATTAGGCACCGTAAGAGATTAACAACAACAACAATAATAAAATAGAACAGTTACAATAATATACTGTAATAAAAGTTATGTGAATGTGGTCTCAAAGTACCTTACTGTACTCACCCTTCTTGTGATGACATGATATCATACGGTGCCTTCGTAATGAGATGAAATGAGGTGAATGACTTAGGCATTGTGATATAGCGTAAGCTACTACTGACATGATGATACATAAGCTTTCTGGCTTCTTGCTGGCATATTGGAATTACCAGCATCACTAATCTTGCTTTTGGAGGCTATTATTAAGTAAACTAAGGGTTACTTGAATACAAGCACTTGCAGTGCCTCAGTGGTCAATTTGATAGCAGATGGCTGCTAGTGACTAATTGGCAGGTAGCCTATACATCATGGTTATGATGGACAAAGGGATGATTCATACCCTGGGTGGGATGAGATTGAGCAGGTCAGAACAGTACACATTTTAAAACTAATTCTTTATTTCTGGAATTTCCTATTTAATATTTTTGGACCTCAGTTGATAGAGGGCAACTGAAACTGGAAGGGGAAATCGCAGGTAATGGGGGACCACTGTAGTCTTCTTCATTTTTAGTAAATGGCAACTCAAATCTTTCCTGTATTTAAGGCATAAACCCTTAGAGTGATCCTTGACTTCTCTCTTTCGGTAGCACCCATATCTACTCCACCAGCAAATTTAATTGGCTCTTCTTACTTCTCACCCCTTTGACCAATTCCAGATTGCTTCACATAATTGTTTTATCTTACCTGGATTATTATTGTAATAACATTCTAAGCATGTCTCTGTGCTTCCACCCCAACCCCCTAAGGCTGTTTTCAGTATGGCACCCAGAGTGCTCCTTTTAAAATATCAACCCTGTGCTCGCTTCGGCAGCACATATACTAAAATTGGAACGATACAGAGAAGATAAGCATGGCCCCTGTGCAAGGATGGCACGCAAATTTGTGAAATGTTAAACATTTTTAAAATTAAGAACATTCTTTAGAATAAATATTGCTGTGTTATCTACACCAAAATGAAATAAAATAAAATGTCAGCCTTTCAAAGGCATCTATCTCACTCAGAGAAAAAGGGCATTATAAGGCATAGGTCTTCCTGTCCCTGAATCATTTCTCTGACTTCATTTCTTCCCATTCTTTTTCTTTCTCACTCTGTTTCAGCCACATTGACTTTCTTGCTGTTCTTTTGAAAAATACTAGAGTTACGTTCTTTTTTTGTGATCTCTGATGTATTTTAGTATTCAGTTCAAAATATTTTAAATTTTTTATTATGATTTATTCTTTGACCTAAGGATAATTTAAAAGTATACTTGTTAATTTCCAAACAAATATTCTAGTTATATTTTTGTAATTAATTGCTAACTTAATTACATTATGGACAGAGACTATGTTCCAAATGATTCCAGTCCTTTCAGATTGGTTGAGATGTACTCTGTGGCCTAGTACATACTGAATGCTCAAATATTCCCTGTGCTTGGAAAAAATTTAAGTTCCATAATTAGAGTGTAGGAATTTATATATATTCATTAGGTCCGATTGATTATCCACGATGAAATTTTCTAAATGCTTAAAAATGCTGTGATTTTTTTTTTTTCTTATTTGGTAATTACCAAGAGAGATTTATCTCCACTATGATTATAATTTTTATTTTTTCTTGTAGTTCCGCCAAGTTTTGCATTTTATATTTTGAGGCTATTTATTAGAGGCATACAATTTTAAACATATTTGGGTTTAAATTTACCATGTTATTTTGTGCTGTTTGTCTTGTTTTTTTCCCCTTTCCTTGCCTTTTAGACTTAAATTTTTTTTTCATTGTTCTTTTTATGTTCCCCCCATGCTCCTTCAAATTTGAATTATATATTTGATTTCATTTAGAAGTAACCCGAGAAATTACAACAGGCCTCCCTGACTTTTCAATATTTAAAATTCCCATTACCTTCTTCTCCATAGTTAATATATAAACCTTACAGACACTTAAATTCATTTACACAATTACTCCTTTGTTTTTCACATTTCAGACCTGAGATGATTTCCTTTTGTCTGAACTATATCTTTTAGAATTTTCCTTCCTGAGAGTCTCCTGGTGGTTAACTCTCAATTTTGGCTTGTCTGCAACTGTATTTTTAGCTCTCAAAAGATATTTTTGCTGGATAAAGAATTCCAGCTTAGCGTATATTTTCTTATGTCATGTTGAAAATACCACTCTACTGTCTTCTGACTTCCATTATTGCTGGGTGAGGTCAGTAGTTGGGAATTAGCAAGTACCTTCCTGCCTTAGAGGGTAATGTGTCTATTTTCCCCCTGGTTGTGTTTAAAGATTTTTTTCTTTTTTTTCTTTTTTTTTGCAGGGCAGGGGGGGTTGGTTTTCTTTATAATATTTTGATGTGTCTAGGTGTAGATTCCTGTTTAATCTACTCATGATTAGTTGGTCTCCTTGAATCAGTGAATTAGTGACTGTTTAATTCTGGTGAATTCTTAGCCAATTTTTGCTATTATTCCTCTGCCTCATTCTCTGTCTTCTGTCCTACGACTCTGATTAAGTGTATAGTTGGCCCTTCTCATTGTATGTTCTTACCTCTTATGTCTCTTACCTTTCTTTATTCCGTTATATATTTAATTACATGCGTATATACATATATGGGTATGTGTGTCTCTTCCTGTTCTTGTGTGTGTGATAAAATAAACATAACAGTTTATCCTTATAATCATTTTAAAGTGTACAGTTCAGTGACATTAAATACATTCACGGTGTTTACAAACATCATCACTATCTAGTTCCAGATTTTTTTATCACCCCAAACTGAAACCCCATACCCATTAAGCACTCATTCCCACTTCTTTTTCCTTTAAATTTTCCTTTTTGAGGGGGGTTTTGTTTATTTTTTTTTTAAAGACTATTATACCTAATTGGAATATTAGCTCCATGAGGGCAGTTGTTTTTGTCTGTTTAGATAACTGCTGTATTCTCAATATATAGAACAGTGCTTGGATATAGAAATGTTTCACTAAATAACTTTCTTGAATGGCTGAGTAATTATTCTGAGAAGGATGTTTCATAGAAATGGCTATACTGTTTATAAAGCTCACTAGTGATGATGGTAGCATCATAACCGTGTCATGAAAAGGTCATATTTACATGTTAGAAATTTAGTTTCCTCTTCCAGAAAATGGACTAATACTTCTAAGCTTGCAGTATTGCTGTGTTAATAGTAATAATATAAGTATGATACCAATCTGTTTTCTGTCTCTGTATTTGCCTATTCTGGATACTTCGTATAAGTGAACTCTCATAATACGAGGTCCTTTGTGACTGGCTTCTTTCATTTAGCATTATTTTTAATATTCATCCACGTCGTAGCATGTAGCAAGCACATTTCTTTTCATTGATGAGTAGCATTCCATTGTATAGATACATCACATTTATCCATTTATCAGTTTGATGGGCATTTGGTTTGTTTCTACTTACTTTTTGGCTATGATGAGTAATACTTCTATGAACATTTGTGTACAAGTTTTTGTGTGGTAAATTTATGTTTCATTTCTCTTAGCTGTAATATAACTTGGAGTAGTTGGGTCATATGGTAATGCCAACGTTTAATCTTTTGAGGAAATGCCAGACTGTTCCAAGGTGGCTATATTATTTTACTTTTCCAACAGTAATGTATGAGAGTTCTAATTTTCTAAATCTACCAAGGCTTGTTATTCTGTCATTTTGATTCTAGCCATCCTACTGGATGTGAAGTATTATTACCTCATTGTAGTACTGAGTTTCATTTCCCTGTATATTAGACATTTGTATGTCTTTTTTGGAAAAATGTCTAAGTCCTTTTCCCATTTTTAAAGTATTGAAATATTTGTTTTTTTATTGTCAAGTTATAATAGTTCCTTATATACTATGATTAGAAATCCCTGATTAGATACATGCTTTACAAATAGTCTCTCTCATTCTGCGAGTTGTGTTTTCGTTTCCTTCATGATGTTCTTTGAAGTACAAAAGATTTTAATTTTGCTAAGGTCCAATTTGTCTATTTTTCCTTTTGTTGCTTGTTCTTTTGCTATCATATCTAAGAAACTTTTGGCTGCTTTAAAATCACAAAAATTTTTGCTTATGTTTTCTTTTAAGAGTTTCATAGTTTTAACTTACATTTAGGTCTTTGATCCACTTTGAGTTAATTTTTGTATATGTTATTAGGTAAGGATCCCACTTCATTCTTTTGCATATTAGTAGACAGTTGTCCCAGTTCCATTTATTGAAAAGACTATTCTTTTTCTGTTGAGTGGTCTTGGCACCCTTTCTGAAAATCAGTTGTACAAAAATGTATTGCTTTATATCTCTCTCTACTCTCAAGTATGTTCCATTGATCTGTATGTCTATCCTTAATTCCAGTACCACACAGTATTGGTTATTGAAGTAATATTGGGAATTGGAATGGATGAATCCTCAACCTTTTCTTTCATTTTGAAGATTGTTTTTGCCCTCTGGGCCCCTTGTATTGCCATATGAATTTTAGGACAAACCCATCAAATTTCCTAAAAAAGGCAGCTGAATTTTGATAGGAATTGCATTGAATATTGTAGGTCAATTTAGGGAATACTGCCATTTAAACAATATTAAATCTTTCAGACTATGAACAAGGGAAATCTTTCCATTATTTAGGTCTTTTATTTTCTTTCAATGATGTTTTGTAGTGTTCAATGTGTAAATTTTTGTCACCTTGGTTAAATATGTTCTTAGTTATTTTACTCTTGAATGCTATTGTAAATGGAATTTGCTTAATTTTATTTTCAGATTGTTTATTGCTAGTGTATAGAAAATGATTGATTTTTGTAAAATCAATCTTACATCCTGCAACCTTGCTGAATTAATTTATTAGCTGTAATAGTTTTGTGTGTGTGTGTGAATTCCCTAGATTTTTGTATGTGGAGGATCATGGCATCCGCGAATAGAGATAGTTTTCCTTTTTTCTTCGCAATCTAGATGCCTTTCTTTCTCGCCCCGCTTCCAGCTATCTGTCCTGGCTAGAACCTCTAGTACAGTGTTAAATGGAAGCGGCAAGAGTAGACATTTTTGTTTTGTTCCTGACCTTAGGGAGGAAGCTTTGTTTTTCATGTCTAAGTATGTTCTTAGCTGTATGTTTTTCATAGATAGAAATTAAGAAAATTCCCTTCTATTTTTACTTTTTAGAATGGTTTTATCATAAAGATGTGTTGGTTTTCCTGCATCTATTGAGATGATCGTGTGTTTTTTTCCTCTTTGTTCTGTTATATTGATTGATTAATGTTACATAATGGGTAAATCCCGCTTCGTCTTGCGTATAATTCTTTCCTTGTGTTTCTGGATTCTGTTTGCTGTTATTTATTGAGGTTTTATCCGTCTGTTCTTTGTGTGTGTGTGTGTGATATCGTCTTGTTTTGGTATTAGGGTGATACTGGCATCATAGAATGAATTGGGAACTGTTCTTCTATTTTTTGGAAGAGTTTATGAAGGGAATAGTGTTAATATTTCTTAAGTATTTGGTAGAATTCTCCAGTTAACTGTCGTAATTCTGGTCTTTTCTTTGTTGGAAGTTTCCTGATTACTAATTCAGTCTCTTCACTTGAAGAATGTCTGAATAAATTTTCTATTTTGTCTTTTTTTTCTGAAATTTTTATTGTAGTGAAATACACTTAATGTAAGGTTTACTATTGTAACCATTTGTAAGTGGACAGTTCAGTGATATTAAATCCAGTTACGTGTTGCATAATGGCGTTTTAGTTAATGACAGACCAAATATATGACGGTGGTATAGCTTAGGTATCCAGTAGACTGTACCATTTAGGTTTGTATAAGCATACTCGATGATGTTGGCACAACGACAAAGTCACCTAATAACACATTTCTCAGAGTGTATCCCTGTTAAGCAACATATGACAGTGCATTCATGATATTGTGCTACCATCACCACCATTCATCTTCTGATCTTTTTTCATCTTATAAAATGAAAACTCTATACCCATTAAAAATAAATCCCCATTCTCCTCTACCCCCAGCCCCTGATAAGCTCTCTGTAATTTTGATAATTCAAAGAGGAATATAAGAGGAATCACATAGTATTTGGCTGTTACTGGCTTGTTTCAAGTAGTATTATGTCTTCAAAGTTCATCCACATTGTAGCATTACCTTGCTTTTAAGGGCTGAATAGTATTCCATTGTATGCACAAACCATATTTTGCTTATCTGTTCATCTCTTAATGTACACTTAAGTTGCTTCCACCTTTTAGCTATTGTGAATAATGCTGCTTTGGTCATGGATGTACAAATATCTCTTCAATATCCTGCTTTCAGTTCTTTTTGGATATATACCAGAAGTGGAATTGCTGGATCATATGGTAATTTTCATTTTAATTATTTGAGGAATCACCATATCGTTATTCAGTGTCTATACCATTTTTACATTCTCACCAGCAGTGCACAGGGTTCCAAGTTCTCCACATCCTTATCAACATTTGTTATTTTGTTATTTATTTATTTTTTTGGTTTATTTTGTTTTGTGTTTTTTTTGTTTTTGTTTTTGATAATAGCCATTTTAATAGGTGTGAGGTGGTGGTTTCTCATTGTAGGTTTCATTTGCATTTCCCTGATTGTTAGTGATATTGAGCATCTTTCATATGTTTAGTCACCATTTTAATGTTTTCTTTGGAGAAATGTCTAAAGTCCTTTGTACATTTTTAAATTAGGTTATTTTTTGTTGAATTTCAGGAGTTCTCTATGTATTTTAGATATTAATCCCCTATCAGATATGTGATTTGCAAATATTTTCTCCAAGTCTGTGGATGCCTTTTTACTTTGTTAATAGACAAGATTTAAAAATTCTCATGAATTCCAGTTTGCCTAATTTTTCTGTTGTTACTTGTGCCTTTGGTGTTATATCCAAGAAAACATTGCCAAATTTAGTGACATGACACTTTTGTCTTATGTTTTCCTGTAAGAGTTTTATTATTTAAAGCTTTACATTTAGATCTGATCCATTTTGAGTTAATGTTTACATATGGTGTTAGGTAAGGATGGAACTTCATTCTTTTGTATGTAAATATCCAGTTTTTCCATTACCATTTCTTTACCCTATCGAATGGTCTTGGTACTTTGTCAATATGTTATTTGACCATATCTGCAAGGGTTTATTTTCAGCGTGCTTTCCTGTTCCATTGGTTGATACGTTTGTCTTTAAGCTAGTATCAAACTATTTTGATTACTGTAGCTTTTAGTAAGTTTTGAAATCGGGAAATATAAATCTTTTAGTTTTTGTCTTTTTAAAAAATATTGCTTTGGCTATTCAGGGTCCCTTGGATTTCATGTGAATTTTAGGATGAGTATCTGTTTCTGCAAAAAGTGTGATTATGATAGGGATTGTACTTTATGTAGTGGTGACATCTTAATATTAAATCTTCCAATCCATAAACATGGAAGTGTTTCCATGTATTTGTGTTCTTTAATTTCTTTCAGAAATATTTTTGTAGTTTTTATTGTAAAAGTCTTTTATTTCTTTGGTTAAATCTTTTTGATGCTATTGTAAATGGAATTGTTTTCTTCATTGCCTTTTTGGATTGTTCATTGCTAATGTATAGAAATTCAGCTGATTTTTATGTATTGATTTTGTGTCTTCCTACTTTGCTGAATTTATATTCAAATTTTTTGTGTATGGAATCTATGGTTTTCTACATATGAAAGCTACAAATAGAGGTAATTTTACTTCTTCCTTTCCAATTCGATTGTTTTTTATTTCTTTTTCTTGCGTAGTTGCTCTGGCTAGAACATCTAGTACTATGTTGAATAGAAGAGGAGAAAATAGTTCTTGCTGTGTACCTGATCATAGAGGGAAAGCTTTTCATTCTTTCACTATTAAACATGATGTTATCTGTGCATTTTTCATATATGGCTTTTATTATGTTGAGGTAGGGTTTTTTTGTTCATAGTTTGTTGAATATATTTAATCATGAATGAGAGTAGAATTTTGTTAAATGCTTTTTCTGCACCAGTGGTGATGACCATGTAAGTTTTAATCCTTTATTCTGTTAATGTATATTTATCAGTTTTCATATTTTGAATAATTCTTGCATTCCAGGAATAAATTCTACTTGGTCATGGTGTATGTTTTTCTTTAACTGAGATGTAATCAACATATAACAATATATTAGTTTGAGGCATACAGAAAATAATTCAATACTTTTTACTAGTTTTAGGTCTATTCAGATATTCTCTGTGTTTTTAGTCTTGGTAGGTTTTGCGTTTTTAGGACTTAAGTCATTTTCATCTATTCAATTCGTTGGTGTACAATTGTTTATACTACTCTCTTATAATCCATTTTATTTCCGTAGAATCAAAAGTAATGCCCTGATTTTGTTTCTAATTTTAGTAATTTGAGTTGACTTTTTTCTTAGCCCATCTAGCTAAAGGTTTATCAGTTTTGTTGACCTTTTTAAAGAACTAACTTTTGAGAGGTTTTTTTTCCTATTTTTTGATTCTCTATTCTTACATTTTCCTCTAATCTTTATTATTTATTTCCTTCTGCTTGTTTTGGGTGTAGTCTACTGTTTTTTTTTTTTTTCTAGTTTACTAAGGTGGAAAGTTAGGGTATTCGAGAGAGTTTTTAAAAATATACATGTCTGCAGCTATAAATGTTTATCTAAAAACTGCTTTTGCTGCATTTCATAAGTTCTGGTGTGTTTTGTGTTCATTTTCAGTGTAATTTCTAAAGTTTTTTGTGAATTTTTCTTTTACTTGTTGGTTATTTAGGATTGTGTTGTTAAATTTCCTAAATTTCTTTCTTTTTTATTCCTAATTTTATTCCATTGTGGTTAGAATATACTCTGTGTTTTTTAAGGACTTTTAATTTTATTTGCACTTTTTTTTAAATAGCCTAATGTATGGTCTATCATTGAGAATTTTTATGTGTTCTTGAGAAGACTACATATTCTGCAGTTCTGTAGAATATTCTTCAGGTGTCTCTGTTAGGTCCAGTTGGTTTATAGTGCTGTTCAAGTCTTCTGTGTCCTTATTGATCTTCTGTCTAGTTCTCTCCATTACTGAATGTGGGTTTCAGAGTCTCTTATTATTTGTCTTTCTCCCCATTTATTTGTCAGTTATTGCTTCATGAATTTGGGAGTCTGATTTCCTGCATATATAATTGTTACACTTTCCTGTTAAGTGGAATTCAGTCTTTGTCACTAGTAACCATTTTGCCTTTAAGTGTATTTTGTGTGATGGTAAAGAAGAAGACACTCCCTCTTTGTTACTGTTTCCATGTTATTTCTTTCTGATCCTTTTATTTTCTTGTAGACAGCATATATATATATATATAGTTGGATCATTTTTAAATTTATTCTGCCAATTTCTCCCTTCAAATTGTAGTTTTAAACCCATGTACATTTTATATAATTAGTGATAAGTAGGATTGATGTCTGTCATTTTGCTATTTGTTTTATGTCTTATATTTTGTTCTTCTACTCATCTGTTACTGCCTTCTTTTGTGTTAAATTAGTTTTTTTCTAGTGTAACATTTTAATTCCCTTGTCTTCTCTCCCTTCCCCTCCCTCTTCCTTCCCCTCCCCCCCATCCCCCCTGCGGCTCCTCCCCTCATACACACACTTAACACCCTTTCTTAGTGGTTGCTCTGGTTAAGTGGTTAAGATTGCAACTAACATTTTAATTTATTACAAACCTAGTTTGGAGTAATAACAAGTTAATTTCAGTAGTATAAAACTTTGTTCCTCTGTAGCTTTATCCTTCTCTGTCATTTTATTGTCACACAAATTACATTTTTATATATTGTTTACACATCAACACAGATTTATAATTATTGCTTTATGCAGTTTTCTTTAAAATCAGATATGAGAAACTTGTTATAAAACAAAAATACATTTTACTGCCTTTTATATTTACCTAATTTGTTACCTTTATGTTCTTTATTTCTTCATGTGGATTTGAGTCATTGCCCAGTGTCCTTTATTTTGGGTGCAGGACTCCTTGTAGCATTTCTTACAGGTAGATTTACTAAGGACTCTCCTTGAAATTAACTTGAAATATATGCTTAAGTGTTCTTTTAGTAAAGCATAGCACGTTAGTCAATTTGGGGAATCAGCTAGGCAATAATTATTGAATATCTACTCTTTGCCAGGTACTGGGGCTAAGTGTTAGACACAGAACTAGTGTTGGAAGAGTCTCTTTTTTCTGGTAAGGCAACCATACTCTCTGAGGTTCTGCTATGGACTTGGTGCTGTGTAGACTTGAGGAGAAGCTTTGCTATCATCAGATTATAATCAAAGTGCTTTGTAAACCATATGACTTATACAAATGTAAGATTATCTGTATTATTTTATTTATGCAAACATTTTTTATAGTAAATGAACAACAGTGTGAATTTTATGTAATCTCTCATGTTAGATGTCCTAGTTGTAAAATAGAGGAACTACTTATTTTTATCACAGGAATAAAGGAGTCACTTTGACCAGGTAGGAAAAAGTTGAAATTTAAAGTAAAATTCAAATAACTATATAGTATAATTCTTTAGTATAACATTTAAAATTTGGCATTTTAAACCAAGTTATTTAATTTTTTTTCTTTCTGGAATTGATAGAAGCAGTGGCAGTGTTAACAAATGTTAAGTTTATAAGCCAGAAGATGATATATTTATAGTTGATCTTATTCTCAAAAATGGGCAGTTTCACCTGTGGAAAATAGATTTTAGATATCATTTAAATCATCTAAAGAGATAGATTTTGTCTTGTATATTGTCATTGTCATCTTATGCAAGTATAATTTTATGGGAATTCTTAGTAACCAGAACAAAAACTGAGTCCTAGAGTTGCGGTAAGTTCTTTGATTGTTGTCAAGTAAAGTACTAGTGCTTTTCCCCACTCCTCTGGATCTTTACCTCAAGTACAAGTCCTCAAGTACAATACGTTATTAAGTTATTTTAGAAGCTATTGTTTGTTGTACCAATAGACAACAGTAATATAGCCTTAAAATTCTAAGAGGATAGAGCCCAGTTAAGTGTTCTTACCACAATAAAATTTTTAAAATAAAGGAAAAAAGATACCATTGTACTATGATTTAGCAGATTTTGAGTAGTTAACTCAACTGTAAGTTTTGGATATGCCTGGGAGGAGGGTATTAATATTCAAGGATTATCCACTTTGTGGTAACGTTAAATAGCATGAAAATAGAACACAACTTAAATTTTGTCTCCAAATCTGGAAATATTCCTGGACTATGTGAGTTTTTCTATCTTAGAAATGCAATATAGGTCTGATTTGAACCTCTTGATGGAAATTTAGTTAGTGAAAATACTCAAATCTCACATGTCTTTTGACCATAGCTTTTGGCTCAAGAGCCACTTCTTGTGATTGCAGAAATGTATAAGTCCTTTAAAAATGGCAGTGACAAGCTCTTACAGGAGAGTTTAATGTGACATGTTACTGTCAGTAAGGAAAAAGAAATGGAGATTTTTGAATCAAGTTGGTTTTTTAGGTTTGATTTAGACACAAAACAAACTCTGGCCATATTTTCTTGTAGTTAAAATGAGAGGGAAATAGGGCATTGTAGTGCAAAAAAAAAAAACACAACCACCACACACACACGGTCTTTAGAATGAATCAAATGTGGGTTTAAATCTCAGTCTTTCCAATTGTGATTTAACAGTTTTGATACTGAGTTTCTTTATTCATAGAATGGAGATAGTGCTATTTCCTAATGTGAGAATTAAAGCAAGGTAATGTTTGTGTACTGTTTTTTTTTTTTGAATACCATAATAAAGTACCACAAAGTGGGTGGCTTAAACAACAGAATTTTAATTGTCTTACCTTTCTATAGGCTAGAAGTACAATGTCAAGTTGTCTGCAGGGGTTTTTTTTTTTTTTTTTCGGAGGGCTGTGAGAATCCGTTCCATGCCTCTCCTAGCATCTGGTGGCCTCAGCATTTCCTTCTCTGTAGTTGACGATCTCCCTCTCTCTGTCTTCACATCATCTTCCCTCTATTCATGTCTGTCTCTGTGTCCAAGTTTCCTTTTTATAAGGACACAGTTATATCGGATTAGGGACCGCCCTAATTGACCTTATCTTCATCATCTGTAAAGACCCTATTTCCACATAAAGTTACATTGACAGGTATGGGGGATATATCTTATGGGCGAGCACAGTCTGCCCCGATAGTATATATCAAAAGGCTTAGCTCTAGTGCATTTCTTCCAGCTGGACATAGATATTAGGCAGAGCTGTTCTGAAGTATGCTATCCTGCTATTTTAAGCTCAGATGACATTTCTTCACTTTATTCTTCCTTGTTATTCCCCAAGTGTCTTGAGATCAGAAATTCATCTGTGTCTCTTGTTAAGCTTTGTATGTTAAGTGTTTAGAAAGTTAATGTGCAGTTGAATTATAGGTTTAACGAGTTATTTGCAAGTCTTTCTTTCCAAGGTGAAATTTTGAAGCTCCTCTGAAGAGAAGTCTTATTCTTTTTTTCTCCCCTTATTTTTTTCTGTTTTTGTGTTTGGAACCCTTTCTTTGGTCTGGAATTCTTGCCCGTGTCTAACTTTTTAAATATAAGGGTCAATTGGATTTGGATGTTGTGCATTAATAATAGTATTAATAATATATATTTGTGTAGACATTTTTCCCCAATGGGTTTGCATATATTGTTTTATATGGTCATCATGGTAAATGAATCAAGAAAGTGATGAGAGAATTATTTCAGGTTTGTGAAAATTGTTACCCATGATACCATTAATTTCATGAAACTTTTATTTGTATTTCTTAATGACTTTTTAAAATCATGATTACAGTTTCAGCATAGTTTCTAAATGGTTGGTGTGTTGTATGTGTGTATCCCATAACTGTCTGCACTTTGCATATTTTATTGAGTTGTCAGCATGATTTAACAGGTCTTCTTGGATGTTAACTTTTTGTTTTCATAAATATTTGCCTTAAATATTTTTCTGCAATCTTTCACTTGTTTAGATTATTTCTTCTGGGTGAAAATATTAGTAGAATTAATAGTTATTTTGATGGTCCGTGGTAGGTGTTTCATGATTTTATGGCTTAGGAAATGTGAGCTGAATTAACTGGCTTGTTTAAGGTGACATAATTTGTGATAGAGTCAGAAGACAATTCATTAATGCTTTGTCTGGTTGTGTGATTTTGGCTTTACCTGATACCAGAAATGTTCTTTCTCTGCTATTTATTGAAGGCATGTGTTTTATGGCTATCCTTCCTGATGATATAATCACGTAGTAGTAGTAATATGAGGGGAAGATAGAACCAACAACATGTCATAGGTTGATGATGACTAAATTTGTCATAAAGCACGTAATAATCATGGGGTTTTATTGTTATTAGATAATAAAGTAGTGGTTGAGAGTTTGAGATCGAGTGTTGGACTTCCCAGGTGGCTCTGCCACCTAAGTAAACTACATAATTATAAGCATATAGTAAAATAGGAGTAGTATAGTATCTACTTTAAGAGGATTAAAGGAGGAACAGTGCCTGGCACATAGCATACATCAAATAAATGCTAGTATATTTAGTCATTTAGGACTTGAATAAACAAGCACATTTCATATTTAGCAATAATTGCAAAATAAATTAAGTGATCAAAAATTAAATTATATCACACATTTATGGGAAACCTACTTAAATTGTAGTTTTTAGCACAGGCAAATAAAAGGTTTGTTTTTCTATCCAGTCTTGGTATCTTGGTTTTAAAGTTCTAAAGCTAATTAGCTTTGAAGTCATGTATTTTTCTGATAACTTAAAAACCGATAACAGACAAAAACGGCCCCTCAAACTTTTTAAAAATTTATTTGTATAATGAGATGTCATTTCTGTCTTATTACCTAGTAATTCTATATACGTGAAAAACTAATCATAATACTTTTCATAAGGGTATTCTACGAGATTTAATTTAACTTCTATGTGAATGCAATCTTAAAAGTTGAATGATAACTTATAAATCATTGAATTGAGCCTAATCCTTTGATATCCTTGAGTCTCAGGCATTAGTTATTATTTTTATTTGAATGACTTCAGTCAATTCACTCAGCATACTCTCTTTGAATACTCTGTGCCAGGTGGGTACTTTTTTAGGCATTAAGGAGGGCACATTGAGGAAGGAGCCCACCAGGTCTTTTTCAAGACTTGCCATTTATAGAAAATCTTAATAACATTTGTACATCTCCTTTGAGTAAATGGAATAGGTTGTTCTTTTCCAGATACCCTAGATTCTTCTTTTGGCTACCCAGAAATATCTCAGCACACTTGCAGTTCTTTGTGTGGCTTATCAGCTGAGAAGCTCAGTTCTACTAAATACAAAGCTGTCTTCCTCTCAAGGGCAGGAGATCTGTACTGTGTATGGGGTGTTAAAGGAATGGATATGGGTTTAGAGCTGAGATGGAGGCATTTGGATTGCAAATCAATTAGGCATAATATTTTTGGAGAAGGATGCAGGTGGGGTCTCTGCACTGGACAAGTTCAAGGAGCTTGATTCATTTTGTATTCTGCATGAGCTGTGTCCCTTGCAGTTGTGCAGTGCTCTGTTCTGGAGTCAGCCAGCCTGCCTCTCTTGTGTGTGCTGGGAAATATCCCAGTATTGACACTGCTAGAATCTAGCCTATAGCTTTCTGGGTTATTTAATTTGAACCATTTTTGTTAATTTACTAGGATGCCTGTTTGTTCAGGAAAGATGTAGAATATCACCTGCAGAAGGGACCACAATCTCTCTCTCTCTCTTTTTTTTTTTTGCCCTAGTTTTATTGAGATAGAATTGACCTATAACATTGTACTGGGATCACAGTCTCTTGATATTGTTAAAATTTCTCTTTATAATTTTCTCTTTTTAACCCCCTAATGTGGTGTGATCCAAGGACTAAGGCAAAAATACCTTTTCCTTGGGATGATTCTGTTTATCTATTACTTCAGTTTTTAGCTCTTAATAAATCAAAAAAGCTTATTTATTTTCCTAGAATATAGATAATTACTTATATAAAACAAATATAAATTGAGAGCTACTTCTGTGTAAAGAGCTATGTTATGAACAATTAAGACAAAGTAATTTAGTTGTAATTGTTAAGCTGGAGTGTTTTCATCTAGAATTTTTTAGCTATTGCTTTCTTAAAGGGCTAGTGGGAAGATGGTATACTGTTTCAAAAGCTTTTGATTCTTATTGATGCCCCATGTTTTGTCTATCTAAAGTGTCAGACCAAGAAAAAGTCTACACCACTGAAGTATGAAGTTGGAGATCTCATCTGGGCAAAATTCAAGAGACGCCCATGGTGGCCCTGCAGGATTTGTTCTGATCCGTTGATTAACACACACTCAAAAATGAAAGGTAATACTTGAAGTTGATTCCACATGATAAAATACAGTTTGGAATTATAAACTTACAGTTGCCTTTAGTATAACTCAATTTTTGTTGCCCTTAGCAATAATCCTTTTTTACCTTTGGGCATTTCATGAACAAGTTGTTATTCATGCATTTATCTTTTTGGATTTTTTTAAATGTTTGTTTTATTTTACTCTCTAGTTTAAAAATTCTCAATTATTTTATCTGTAGATGCCAGGGAAATGTTAAGCATATTACCTAAGGTTTACATTGTCCAGAGTCATTTTTCAATATATTTACATTTTTCTATATCAGTCTTCAAGTTTCTATTGTTTTTGTTAGTTTTGAAGCTGAAGCAGGTATTAAAAAATGCTTATACATTGTTTTGAATTCTAAAATCTTGATTTTGAATATTAGTTGCTGTAGTTGGTTTCTTATTTGCTTGTTCTGTTTAAATCTCAGATGTCTTATCTTTAAAATGCTATAAGATAGGGGCTGAAACTTGATCTTGAACTCCCTTTTTTCTATTTAAGATGGCTTGTGATTTTACTATAGTTTTACTATATGGATTTTAGTTTTTGAATGGGTCATATACACACAAGATTAAAAAAATCAACTTATTACCTCCTTTTCTCTGGTTTGCCCCATTCTTTAGTGCTCCTTTCAAAGACTAACGAATTATTATTAATGTTTCTTTCTAGAGTTTCCTTATGTGAATCCACATGTACATTCTCATCTCCCTACCCCTTTTATTTTAACACAAAAGTAGTGTATTGTACATCCTGTAGTTGCTTTTTTTACTTCTTGGAGATTTTTCCATATTAGTGCATTGAAAACTGTCTCTTAGGAAAATTTTTTTTATTGCTGCATAGTTTTTCACTTTTTAAATGTGCTATACTTTATATAACCATTTCCCTGTTGATAGATGTTTAGATTCTTTCTCATCTTGTGTTGTAAAGACAAAATATATACATACACATATACATGTGTGTAATTATATACATACATACATGTATTTGTGTGCTCACACAAACACCACTATAAGAATAACTTTGTGTTTTATATATATATGCCCATTCATCTGTAGGATGATTTACCAAAAATAAGATTGCTGAATTTGATTTTACATTTTGAATATTGACTGTTGAGTTGCCCAAAGGCCTTTAAAGCTCACTATTTTTAAAAAGTGATATCCTTTGTGGTCTGTTTGGACATTTAAATTTAGAAAATTCTTTTAGTCCTTTCACTGTACCTCCTAGCCCTATATGGGACTGCTGGTTTCTTACTCATTGTAGTGTTCTTTATGAATACTAGTTGGATTCACACTATTTATTGACAAATAGTATAAGTACATTGTATAGGTCTGTGATAAGTATTGGGATCCAGTAATGAAGAAAACATCGGTCTTTCTTGCCCTCATGTATAGAGTTCAATTAAAGAGACATAACACCAGCAAATAATCAAATAGATAATTAACTGAGGCCTGTGTCCAAGGAAAAATATTGGTTTACAATCAGTGATATAGCAGGGCTGCCTAACCCTTGACTTTTAGTGCAGGGGTATTCAAGGCCAGTATTGCTAGTACAATTATCTTTGATCTGATACCTGAGAGGATTAGCAGGAATTAACTAGGAAAGAAAGGAGAAGATGGCTCTGGGCACAGAAAATATTACCTGTTCCACTTTTGAGAAGGCTGCAGCCCATAAAGTGGTGGAAAGTGGCACAGTATGAGGCTGGAGGAGTAGATATGAGTCAAATTATGCAGCATCTTGTAGATTTCATTTAAAAGTTTGTATTTTTTCCTGAGGACAGTGAGATAACATTAATGCGCTATGAGCAGAGGGTGATGTGATCTAATCTGTGGTTTTTTAAAGTTCGCTGACTACAATGTAGAAAATGGCACAGATAGAAAGGATAGTTAAGAGGGTCATTGTGGTAATATGATGAAATGAAAGCGGTGAAAAATCTACATGATTTGGTAATGGATGGATAATGGGGAGTGAGGGAGAGTGAAGTCCTAAGGTTTCTAGCGCCCGGTTTCTATATCTCAAGATGGCTCCCAAGTTTTTAACTTAACCATTACATAAGTAGTCGGAAAAAAGTGGCTTTGAGGAAGCCAACATTTGAGGTCTGTATGAGACTGAGCTTGCAAAAGAGTTGAGAAAGAATCAAATAGAAATGGAAGAAGAAACCAGGAGAATGTGATATTGGTGACTAGAGCCTTTTTAGGAAGGTGTGGTTGATTTGGTTGAACGTTGCCTAGAGGTCGAATAGTGTCCATTAGGTGTAAGAAAGTGGAGATCATTGGCAACCTTTTTTTGATGGTATAATTGTAGCTGAATTTGGATTAGGCTGATTTGAGGAAATGGAGATAAAGGCAGAGAAGTGAAGATAGTACAGCAAGAGAGATATATGGGGTCCTGAAGGATTTTTAAAGTTGGGAAAGATCATGCAGTTAGTGCTGATGAGAAGAGCTCTCCTTTGTACAGAGTCTGTTTTAGGTTTCTTTTTTTTTCTTCACTGTTCCTTTGTTCTCTATTTTTATGTTTGAGGCTTTCCTCAGATCTGTGTTCAAGAGTGAGGACTCGAGCATATGGGCACTTCTGAATGTTTAGAGGTTGTCAACCTTTAATTTCCTTGTAGAGTGATCCCCTCCCTCTCTCAATCCTTTGTCAATACCTTCTCCATTTTTCTCGTGGCTTAGTGAGATTCCTCAGAGAAAATTCTTTAGTCTCCTACCTAGAGGATAAGAATCTGGCTTCTTGTGTTCTGGGAGCACATTGCAGGGAAGACAACTGGGTGTTTTTAGCATCCATTTCACTCATTCTCTCTATTTTTGGTAATTATACTCCTTGACTGTGCTTGGTGTTCCTCAGTCTAGAGACCTTTCTGTTTTACTCCATCTAGTACAAAAACCTCTGGTCTTCTCTGGAAAAAGGGGCGAGGCAATGATCTGGTGGTTGGGAGTGAAGGAGAAAATTTAGGTATCCAGTGCTACTTGACAGCTTTCAACCAGTCCTCTATTTTATTCTCTCTTAAACTCCAGAAGTACCAGGTATTCACTGTTCCTAGGCCTTTAGAAAGATGCACGACATATACACAGTTGGTTCTTGGCTTTGCTCCTTGATGATTTAGGATTTGGCATTCTTGGATCTATTAGTTACCATAATACTTAGACATGTGCTTCCCAGCTTCTAAAACTGTATAGCTTACTTGCACAGCTACACTGTAATTTCCACTTAGCTTTCCTCTCTTGTTCTCCCTGTCCATAATGGATTTATGTCTTGAAAATCTCTTTACTGTAGCTTTAGTGGAGATTAACGTCATCTTGATCTGGAAATACTCTTCATCTTGACCTGGAAATACCCTTCATCTTGAACAGACTTTCAGTCAATCTTGTTTTAGACCTTTCTATGTACTTCTAGGGTACCCTTCACAAAGCAACCTGGGAGTAAATCACATTGCTCTAACTTTTCTCAAGGCTGGCCTATCATTCAACTCTATTTGGTTTAACTTATCACCATCTGACTTCCAGCTTTCCCACACTTTTATTGTTTCTTTCTCTATACTTTGTCTTTTGTATTTGTTCCTTTTATAAACTGCTTCACTGTTCCTTTGTTCTCTATTTTTATGTTTGAGGCTTTCCTCAGATCTGTGTTCAAGAGTGAGGACTCGAGCATATGGGCACTTCTGAATGTTTAGAGGTTGTCAACCTTTAATTTCCTTGTAGAGTGATCCCCTCCCTCTCTCAATCCTTTGTCAATACCTTCTCCATTTTTCTCGTGGCTTAGTGAGATTCCTCAGAGAAAATTCTTTAGTCTCCTACCTAGAGGATAAGAATCTGGCTTCTTGTGTTCTGGGAGCACATTGCAGGGAAGACAACTGGGTGTTTTTAGCATCCATTTCACTCATTCTCTCTATTTTTGGTAATTATACTCCTTGACTGTGCTTGGTGTTCCTCAGTCTAGAGACCTTTCTGTTTTACTCCATCTAGTACAAAAACCTCTGGTCTTCTCTGGAAAAAGGGGCGAGGCAATGATCTGGTGGTTGGGAGTGAAGGAGAAAATTTAGGTATCCAGTGCTGCTTGACAGCTTTCAACCAGTCCTCTATTTTATTCTCTCTTAAACTCCAGAAGTACCAGGTATTCACTGTTCCTGGGCCTTTAGAAAGATGCACGATATATACACAGTTGGTTCTTGGCTTTGCTCCTTGATGATTTAGGATTTGGCCTTCTTGGATCTATTAGTTACCATAATACTTAGACATGTGCTTCCCAGCTTCTAAAACTGTATAGCTTACTTGCACAGCTACACTGTAATTTCCACTTAGCTTTCCTCTCTTGTTCTCCCTGTCCATAATGGATTTATGTCTTGAAAATCTCTTTACTGTAGCTTTAGTGGAGATTAACGTCATCTTGATCTGGAAATACTCTTCATCTTGACCTGGAAATACCCTTCATCTTGAACAGACTTTCAGTCAATCTTGTTTTAGACCTTTCTATGTACTTCTAGGGTACCCTTCACAAAGCAACCTGGGAGTAAATCACATTGCTCTAACTTTTCTCAAGGCTGGCCTATCATTCAACTCTATTTGGTTTAACTTATCACCATCTGACTTCCAGCTTTCCCACACTTTTATTGTTTCTTTCTCTATACTTTGTCTTTTGTATTTGTTCCTTTTATAAACTGCTTTTTGATTTGTCTTTTAAAAAAATCTTGCAGATTTTGTTCTTTTAATTCCCCTTTCTACTGCTTTGGTTTAGGTTCTAGTCATGTCATGTGTACACTGTTTTGGTAATCTCTGGTCTACTGAGTTTCTTCTCTGTTTCAGAGATTAAGAAGATTTATCTTCCTAAGATGTAAAACTGAGCCTATGGTTCCACAGTTCAGATGAGCCTTTTATTCCCAACATTACTAATGTTCAAGCTTTTAACATGGCATCCAGGCTGTTTCAGGTCTGGCCACTGCTTACCAGCTTAGTTCCTTTTTCTTCTACTTCATGATTTAGTGTTCTGAACTACTTGTAGTTCTAGCTTTCTTTGTTTTATCATTCATGCCTTTGAGGGTTCTGAGCCCTCATACTGGAATTCTCTCCTTAATAAGCAGTTTACTTTTTTTTTTTAATTGAAGAAATGATTAAAATTCCCCCTCCCCCCATCTACCTCCCAAGCAGTTTATTTTTAAAACTTCTGCTGAGGTATCCCATTTGTCTTTCAGTTGACGTTTTCCACTTCTTAGTGCTATTTTTTGAAAGTGGATGTTTCTTATTAGAATTACCACACTTTTATCATAATCTGTTTCTACTTCTCTTACCCACCAGGCAGTGAGTTCTTTTCTGTCTTTTCTATACATCTGGCATATCATAAGTGTTCAATCTATGTTAGTTGAATTTACTTATTTATGGGAGAATTATTTACTTCTCAAATGGACTTTAAGAAAAACCTCTATGTAGGTACATAAATATCTTACCAATTTTAATCCCCCATTATAGGTGGTTTCTATTGAAGGATATAATTTAGTAGGTAGTCCGAAGAGTTCATTTTTTTCCCACAGTTTGTAAAATGGACTTAAAATAAAGTTTAGCCAGGTTGTAATTTTATTATTAAGCTATATTTTTACAGAAAAACAACTATTTCAACTAAAGTTTGTGAGAGCTGCTTATAGATACTTTTTCTTCTTTGGTTTTATAGATTTGAAATTAGCAATTATAAAGAAACTTCTGTTGAAATGTACTTGATATTTTGGCTTCTTTTCCACTTACTGTGAAGATAGGAGTTTTGAAAGTATTCCTAACTTTTTATACTTGTTCTGAAGTTCAGTTTATAAATCTTTTCTCTTTTTTTTCATTCTGAAGGAAGTAAGCTTTTCTCATTTTTAAAAAGCTCTTTAGATTCTTTTTTGTGTTTTTGAAACAATATGATTCTTGTTAGGGAATTAGATGAGTGTTAAAATGAATCTTTCTTTAAGATGATTTCCTTCTCTAGAAAGAGACAAATTATTAAACCTTTCGTGGCCCTGATTATATTTCTTTTGTGACTTTTTTACTGGTATGAAAAATGCTGAGTATATGGGTGCTACATAAACTACATAAATTTGATGATAATCTTTTCTGGATGAGATTTGTATTTTTATTTTTGGTAACGCTTAGAACTTTGGACAACCAAGAAAACTGTAAAATAACTGGATTTCTTTTTGTTTTTATTGCCGTTGGGATTTCCCTTTTCTTTTTTTACTTTCTGTATTTTGAAATTTCAAGTTCTACTTTTCTACGAAGCCACTGTTTTACTCTGAATTTGTCCTCTCTGAAGTCATTAGACTTACTGTATCTATAAAATGGAAATCATACTACTTGTTTCTTAGTGTTAGTTGTTTAGAAGAATCTGTGCACCTAGTATAGAGCCTTGCCAAGAGTAGCTACTCCATAAACGTTAGTGCGTTACACATGGCATGGTGTTGAAGCATTTCTCTTTTTTATATTTTAGCAGTGTTTTTAGAGTTTGTGTGGTGGTTCTTGTTGGTTACAATATTTGTGGTTTTGTAGCTTATTATTATATGCCCTTTGTATTTTCCAGGAATGAGGGTATAAGACTTTGTAGACTGAGAGTAAAGAAACTTTTAGTTGATTGCTACATTAATTTGTTCTGTGATTAGCTAATAACCTCTAACTGGTTTGGAATATACAGCTTATCACCAAACCAAACCACTGAGTTCTTTCATAAACTCTTAAGTGTTTTCTTGCCACATTAATTGAATATTTAAAAATTTCCTTCTATCTGACCCACCTGAGAATATCTTGTTCTGCAGATTTTTTAGCTTGTCGATTGAATGATTGATTTGGTAAACAGGCTTCTTTGGCAACAGTGGTGTGGCCGTTATCTTGATTATGAACAGTTATCTTTTTAAAGTACTGACACTGGTTCTTTTCTTTATCTAGTTTCCAACCGGAGGCCCTATCGACAGTACTATGTGGAGGCTTTTGGAGACCCTTCTGAGAGAGCCTGGGTGGCTGGAAAAGCAATTGTCATGTTCGAAGGCAGACATCAATTTGAAGAGCTACCTGTCCTTAGAAGAAGAGGGAAGCAAAAAGAAAAAGGATATAGGCATAAGG
This sequence comes from Pteropus alecto, assembly GCF_000325575.1. Lineage (NCBI taxonomy): Eukaryota > Metazoa > Chordata > Mammalia > Chiroptera > Pteropodidae > Pteropus > Pteropus alecto. The sequence continues at coordinate 14,392,994 of NW_006443124.1, forward strand.
TAACAACAATGACAAAAACCTCTCAAGTGATCTACTTGGGGATAGGCAAGGGAAAGGCAAGGAAGAAGTATTTTAATTTTGAAATATAAGTAATTTCTTTTAGTGGTAGGATATTTGTGAGAAAATAGGTAGAAAGCAAGATATATTTGCTGGCCTTCCAAATATTTATACTCAATTTTTTGAGAAATGATTTCAGCTCATTTTTGCCATGTCACTTAGATGTGACAATCTTCTTTGGTTATATCTTATATAGAAGAAAATGATCATCAAAATGAAATATTCTACTTTTCACTCTCTGAATTAATTATTTCTCTTAAAAATGAGAAAGATAAAGCTTTAAACATTTTTGTTTTGTTTTGGTTTTGTGTATGATTGTTAATGCTTAAGGTTGCAGTTTCAAACCTGGTTATGTTTTAATAAAGAACATTTTGTTTTTGTTTTGTATTATTGATATTTTGTGTTAAAGTTGGCCGAGTAAAATTTTGACTTTTTTCTTTGAATATTGCTTTATAGTCAGTTCTAGAAGGGGAAATAGTTCCTCTTAGATTGGTGTTTTATACTTCTCTGTGTATAAATACTTCTAGACTATTTATACAAGTCATAATTAAGATAATTTAGAGTTAGTATGCAGTCTCTGCTATTTTTAATTTGAGTTCTGTGAGGACCAGTGTCTTCAGCTCTAAAACTAGTGTGTACTAATCTGTTCCTTGTAAAACTGTTGTGTGGATTAGAAATAATTATAAATATCTAATATGTCATAAGGTCGATGCTCTAAAAAATTAGTATGTCCTGTTGTTAGAGCGAAGGAAGATAATGACTACATTGTTTATATTATTTTGGGTGGTGGAGAGGTGTCAGTTTTTGTGTCAAGCCTTTGCTATGTAGACTAACTAACTCCCTTTTCTGAGAATTTCATTAGAGCTTTCAGGTTCTGGAAAATTGATTTGCTCTGGTCACAGTCATGAGAATTAATGGGTGTGTGTTCATATGTAAAATAAACTCAAATGGTCAGTTTATTGTTTTATAAGAGGAGGCGACTTGGCTAATGACCTGAATTTTTACATATTTAGCATAACATCCCTTTCACAAGTATTAAAGTATTTGTGAACACTAAATGATAGTTAGAGCCTTAACTAATATCTATTGTATGAAGTCAGAAGGGAAATAAGTCTGGAAAATTAGATATGTTTCACAGAGCCTCAATGTTCTCATGCTGTGAGGAATCAAGAAAAGAGTGAATGTAATTTGTTATACTCAAGGTGTTTTGGTGTCTGTGGACTACATGATTAAGCTCTGGAGACTGGTTATAATCCAGATGGTATGTAACATGTGTAGAAGAATCTTCATTAGCTAAGGGCCTATTGATAACCTGAGGTTTAAATTTCAAGTCTCCTAGGATAGGTCTATTCTCTCTTCTGTACTTGTTTTTTTTTTTTTATATTTGTCCTCTTTAGCCTTTTGCTTTCTCTTTTTATACTGCTGAGCAAGTGCTTGGCCTTCATAAGTCACGGAGAAAATAAGTCCTTATTTAAAGTGTGGAGAGGTAAGTAGGAAGGGTCTAAGTTATTCTTTGGTTTAGTAATGTGATGTTGATTAGTAATGTAATATTGTAGTCTTAAGATATGGTCCACTCCTTTGTCCTTATAAAGGAAGGGAGAATGGAGGATGTATGAAATCAGTCTTTCCTCTGATGATAGTTCTTAGTGGTAATGTAATGTTGAGGAATCCTCACTAGTTGAGCTGTGGGTGCTACTTTCTATATTCCTGTGAGTTTAGTTCCTATGTTTTCTTGAAAAGCAGATTTGCGAAATGTGCATTGATCATCTCTCTATTTCCCCCTCCCCTGTGTTTGATTAGTGACAATCTTTTTCTCCTTTAAATTTAAGGTTCCTCAGAAAATTTTGAGTAAATGGGAAGCCAGTGTTGGTCTTGCTGAACAGTATGATGTTCCCAAAGGATCGAAGAACCGAAAATGTATTACCAGTTCGATCAAATTGGACAGTGAAGAGGATATGCCATTTGAGGACTGTACAAATGATCCTGAATCAGAACATGACCTGTTGCTTAATGGCTGCTTGAAATCTCTGGCTTTTGACTCTGAACATTCTGCAGATGAGAAGGAAAAGCCTTGTGCTAAGTCTCGAGCCAGAAAGAGCACTGATAATCCAAAAAGGACTTGTGTGAAAAAGGGCCACATGCAATTTGAAGCACATAAGGAAGAACGGAGGGGAAAGATTCCAGAGAACCTTGGCATAAACTTTATTTCTGGGGATGTATCTGATAAGCAGGCATCTAATGAACTTTCCAGGATAGCAAACAGCCTTACTGGGGCCAGCACTGCCCCGGGAAGTTTCCTGTTTTCTTCTTGTGCAAAAAACACTGCAAAGAAAGAGTTTGAGACTTCAAATTGTGACTCTTTACTGGGCTTGTCTGAGGGTGCCTTGATTTCTAAACGTTCTGGGGAGAAAAAGAAACTCCAGCGAAGTCTGGTATGCAGTTCAAAAGTGCAACTCTGCTATATTGGAGCAGGTGATGAAGAAAAACGAAGTGATTCCATCAGTATCTGTACCACTTCTGATGACGGAAGCAGTGATCTGGATCCTATAGATCACAGTTCAGAGTCTGATAACAGTGTCCTTGAAATTACAGATGCTTTTGATAGAACAGGGAACATGTTGTCTGTGCCGAAAAACGAAAAGGTAAAGTATTCTAGGTATCCTGCCGCAAACACTAAGGTAAAAGCAAAGCAGAAGTCCCTTCTTACTAACTCACATACAGACCACTTAACAGATTGTACTAAGACAGCAGAGTCTGGAACGGAGACATCTCAGGTTAATCTCTCTGATTTTAAAGTGTCCACTCTTCTTCGCAAACCCCAATCGGATTTTAGAAATGATGGTCTCTCTTCAAAATTCAACACCCCATCAAGCATTTCCAGTGAGAACTCATTATTAAAGGGTGGGGCTACGAATCAAGCTCTTTTACATTCGAAAAGCAAACAGCCCAAGATCCGAAAAATAACGTACAAACATAAAGAAAATCCAGTTCTAGTAGAACCTCCAGTTACAAATGAGGACTGCAGTTTGAAATGCTGTTCTTCGGATACCAAAGGCTCTCCTTTGGCCAGCATTTCCAAAAGTGGGAAAGTGGATGGGCTAAAACTACTGAGCAACATGCATGAGAAAACCAGGGATTCGAGTGACATAGAAACAGCAGTGGTGAAACACGTTCTGTCAGAGTTGAAAGAACTCTCTTACAGATCTTTAAGTGAAGATGTCAGTGACTCTGCAACATCAAAGCCATCAAAACCATTACTTTTTTCTTCTGCCGCTAGTCAGAATCATATACCTATTGAACCAGATTACAAGTTCAGTACATTGCTGATGATGTTGAAAGATATGCATGACAGTAAGACCAAGGAGCAACGGTTAATGACTGCTCAAAACTTGGTCTCCTATCGGAGTCCAGGTCTTGGGGACTGTTCTACCAGTAGTCCTGTAGGGACTTCTAAGGTCTTGGTTTCAGGAGGCTCCACTCACAATTCAGAAAAAAACAGGGATGGCGTTCCAGATCCAGTTCGTCCTAGCCCCAGTGGGGGTGACTCTGCACTGGCTGGGGACTTGTCTGCTTCTCTGCCTGGCTTAGTGGCCGACAGAAGAGACCTCCCTACTGCCGGCAAAAGTCGTTCAAACTGTGTTACTAGGCGCAACTGTGGGCGATCAAAGCCACCATCCAGATTGCGAGATGGTTTTTCAGGCGATATGGTGAAGAACACAGTGAACCGGAAAGCCTTAAAGCCAGAGCGCAAGAGAAAACTGAGCCGGCTTCCAGCTGTGACTCCAGAGGCTGCCCCGCAGGGAGACAGAGCGGGTGGGGGTTCAGAGAGTGGCTTCTCGAGAGGTGGGGCAAAAGACCCTGGTAAAGAAGAACCCCTTCAGTTAACAGGCCCTTTAACAAGTGAGGACGGTGCCCATTTTTCTGATGTTCATTTTGACAACAAAGTTATCCAGTCTGACTCTGATAAGGTTCCTGAAAAAGTCCCCTCTTTTGAAAATAGAAAGGGCCCAGACTTGGACTCTGAAATGAATAGTGAGAATGACGAACCCAATGGTGTAAATCAAGTGGTGCCTAAAAAACGGTGGCAGCGTTTAAACCAAAGGCGCACTAAACCTCGTAAGCGCACTAACAGATATAGGGAGAAAGAAAACTCTGAGGCTGGCTTTGGGGTCTTGCTTCCTGCTG
>NW_006443124.1:14397443-14402178 GCF_000325575.1 Pteropus alecto
CTGCTGACCCTGTAAAGAAGGGGGATGAGTTCCCAGAGCATAGACCTCCTCCTTCCACGAACATCCTGGAGGATGTGGTGACAGATCCAAATCATGCCAGCCATTTAGATTCAGTTGGGCCACGATTGACTGTTTGTGATAAATCCAGTGCCAGCATTGAGGAGATGGAAAAGGAGCCAGGAATTCCCAGTTTGACTCCCCAGCCTAAGGTTCCTGAACCAGGTAAGGATTCCTGATTGTGATATGAAAGGGATTAGAGGAAGTGATAATGACCACTCTGAAGTTGGTCTGTTTTAATGGAAAGGCTAAGTGTAAATTGAGAGGGAAAGATTATCACTTGAAGAAAGAGCTTTACAGAGAAGGGTCTTAATTTTGAGGACCAGATTTCCATGTACTTTCAGAAATTGTTTCATCAGAAGCTTTTTTTTTTTCTCCTTTTGCTTTTAGTAAGTTTCAATGACATTTTTTAAAAAGGTTTCCTACCTTTTTAAATCTGTGAACTTTTGGGGACTCAATAGTAGGTAATTGAGAAACTCCGAGCTTAAATAGATTTTATTGAACATTAGGCTTCCTTTGATGTCTTAACATCATGGCTGGAATGAGGTTCGAGAATGAAGTACTGGGGTATCCTACCTTAACAGAAGGAAAACAAGTCTTTCAAGATATTAATAAATACAGTGTAGTTATTGAGGATAAAACTATTCTTAAACATAAAATTTCTCAAAGTTGCTTACCATAGTAGATTCTGTTTTCTAACAGCTTTATTGAGATATAATTCACATACCATAAAATACACTTTTTAAAGTTTGTACTTCAGGGGTTTTAGTATATTCACAGACTTGTGCAACCATCATTATGATCAATTTGAAACATTCGCATCACCCCAGAATGAAACTTTACACCCTTTATTAATCTCTCTTTATTTCTCCCCAATTTCATAGAAATGGAATTATATAATATTCGTGTTTGGTTCTTTTACATAGCATGTATCAATATTTTATTTTTATTGTGGTAAAAACACATTTAAACACATTTATTGTGTTAAAAACATTTACTCTCTGGACAAGTTTAAAGTGTACATTACAGTATTAACTATCTGCACGTTGTTGTAAAGTCTCTAGAACTCTTTTTATCTTGTCTGTCTGAAACTCTGTACTCATTGAAAAATAACTCCCTGTTTCCTCTTTTGCTCAGTCCCAGCAACCACCATTCTCTTTGTTTCTGCGAGTTTGATTACTCTAGATACCTCATATGAATGGAATTGCAGCATTGGTCTTTTTTGTGATTGGATTACTTCATTTTCTGTCATGATAGGATTTCTCTCATGAGACTGAATAAAAATCCATTGTATGTACATACCGCATTTTCTTGATCCACTCATCTGTCAGTGGATATTTAGGTTGCTTATATATCTTGGCTATTATGAATAATGCTGCAGTGAACATGGGTGTGCAAATATTTTTTTGAGATAGTGTTTTCTATTTCATATTATACCCAGACATGGGATTACTGGATCATATGATAATTCTATGTATAATTTTTTGAGAAAACCTTCATACTGTTATTCCATAGCTGCTTCACCATTTTACTGTTGAGTGCTTGGAGGTTCCAGTCTTTCCAATTCCTTGCCAATATTTGTTATTTTAATTTTATTTTTTAATAGTGGTCATCCTAACAGGTGTAAAGTAATACCTTATCATTGTGGTTTTGATTTGCATTTCCTGATGATTAGTGATGTTGAGCATCTTTTCATATGCTTGTGGCCCATTTGTATATTTTTGTTTAAGAAATGTCTGTTCATGTTCTTTGCCTATTTAAGAATAGGGTAGTTTTTTTGGTGTTATTGAGTTGTAGGAGTACTTATCCAAGATAAGATTGCAAATATTTTCTTTGATTCTGCATGTTTTTTCACTGTTAAATTGTTTTCTTTGCTGTGCAGAAAATTTTAAGTTTAATGTTGTCCAGGTTGTCTATTTTTGCTTTTGTTTTCTCTGCTTTTCGTGTCATATCAAAGAAATCATTGCTCACTCCAGTGTCATGAATCTTTTTCTCTATTTTTTCTTTTAGGAGTTTTATAGTCTCAGGTCTTAGATTTATGTGTTTTATCTATTTTTAATTAATTTTTGTATATGGCATAAGATAATTGTTTATCTTCACTTTTTTGCATATGAGTATCTGCTTTCCTAATACTTTATGTTGGTTTTTTTCTGTTTCTGCAAAAAAAAAAAAAAAAAGAATAGTAATAACAGTGCCACTGGGATTTTGATGAGGATAGCAATAAATCTGAAGATTGCTTTTGGGTAGTATGGACATTTTAACAATATTAAGTATTCTAATCAATGAACACGGGATATCTTTCTGTGTATTACTCTTTAATTTCAAGTTTATCATAAACTGTCATATTAGCTGTGTAATTTTCATAGATGACCTTTATTATGTTTAGATACATTTCCTTTTCTTTCTAGACTGTTGAGTGTTTTTATCAGAAAAAATGTTGAATTTTATAAGGGCTTTTCTGTATCAATGGAGATGATTAGATGATTTTCTTCATTTTGTTAATGTTTTGTATTACATTTATTGATTTTTCTAATAATTAATTCCACACGATATATTTCTTTTATTTAGAAAACAGATGTTCCAGAAAGTCATTGGTAACAATAAAACAGTTAAAACAGTGTTATGACTGAGAATATTTTTCAATATAAATCTAATCACAGAATTTATTTATATGCTTCAATTTTACAGGAAGGGCACTAAAGACAAAGCATAGGAGAACAATAGTGGATATTTTAAACTTGTGGCTTGAGGTTAAAACAATGACCATTGTAAGTGGTCCAGATGAAGCCAAAATAATAAGAATGATGATGATGATGATGGAACATACAGTGATAGAAGAAGACTAGACTTTAGATTGTGAGGATCAATGCAATATACAGATGATGTATGATAAAATTGTACATCTGATCATATAATGCTGTTAACCAATGTTACTGCAATAAGTTTAACTTAAAAAATAAAAAATGAAGGAACAAAATTTTAAAAGGTAGTAATAGCCAGTAAGCTCCTCAAACATGAATGATCAGATTGTCAGATAGTGGGCCTCCATCTTTCACTCCCCCATTTCTTAAGTAAGGCAAAGATCGGTTGAATTGTAGGATGGATCAACAGGGAAAATATATTTTCACTTTATATCTTAGCAATATCCATTTAGTATTGGTGAAAGTGCATTCTTAACAGGAAATAATCAAATTTTTGTCCTTCTAACCAAGGGATGAATCCCACTTGATCGGAGTGTATAATCATTTTAATGCGCTGCTGTTTGCTAGTATTTGTTGAGGACGTTTGCATCGGTTTTCATAAGGGATATTGACTTTTTTCACGGCAGGATGTCTGGCTCTGTTATCACCGTTATGTTTCACTTTATAAATTGAGTTTGGAAATACTCCCTCCTCTTCAGTGTTTTGGAAAAGTTTGAAAAGGTTTGGCATAAGTTTTTTAATGTTTGGTAGATTTCTCTAGGGAAGTCATCTGGTCCTGAGCTTTTCTTTTCTGAGAAGTTTTTGATGACAGATCTAATCTCCTTATACATATTTTCTATTCATGATTCAGTCTTGATAAATTGTATATTTTGAGAAATTTATTCATTTCTTCTAGATCATACAGTTTGTTGGCATATAATTGTTCGCAGTAGTCTTTTATAATTCTTTGTTTCTGTGGCATTGGTTGAGATGTTTTTGGTTTTTTTAAAAAATTTTTTTATGGTGATATTGGTTAAAGAAATCTGGTTTCAGCTGTACATTTTAACACTAAGGCATATATATATCTACATTGTGTGTTCATCTCCCTCTCATAATTAGATTTCTTTCTGTCACCATATATTTGACCCCTTTTATCTCATCTCCCTCCCCACCGCCCCCTACACTCTGGTAACCACTAGTCTATTGTCCGTGTCCATGAGAGTCTGTTTGTCTTGTTCATTTGTTCCTTTTAGGTTTATATCTCACATATAAGTGATATCATGTGATTTTCAACATTTTCAGTCTGGCTTATTTTGCTTAGCATGATTATCTCGAGGTCCATCCATATTGTCACAAATGGCAGTATTTCGTCTCTTCTTATGGCTGAGTAATATTCCATTGTATTTTGTACCACAGCTTCTTTATCCAGTCATCTATTGTAGGACACTTCAATTGCTTCCATATCCTGGCCACGATGAATAATGCTGCTATGAACATCGGTGTGCAAATATCTTTTTGGATATGAGTTTTTAAGTCTTTAGGGTAAATACCCAGTAAGATTGCTGGATCATGTGGTAGATCAAGTCTTAATTTTTTGAGGAACCTCCATACTGTTTTCCATGTGGCTGTACCAATTTGCAGTCCCACCAGCAGTGTATAAGGGTTCTTTTTTCTGCATCCTCTCTAGCATGTGTTATTACTTGTCCCGTTGATTACAGCTATTCTAACAGGTGTGAGATGGTGCGTCATTGTGGTTTTGATTTGCATTTCCCTAATAGCTAGCAATGTTGAGCAGCTAGCCACGTTGAGCATCTTTTCATATGTTTTTTGGCCATTTGTATGTCTTCCTGGGAGAAGTGTCGTCTGTTCCAGTCCTCTGCCCATTTTTTGATTGGATCGTTTTTTTTTTGTTGTTGTTGTTCTTATTGAGTTGTATGAGTTTGTATATTTTCGGTATTAGGCCGTTATCAGAGGCGTTGCTTGCAAATATATTTAGA
>NW_006443124.1:14403372-14413865 GCF_000325575.1 Pteropus alecto
TTGGTAGGTTTTTGATGATTGTTTCAATTTCCATACTGCTGATCGGTCTATTTAGATTTTCCAGTTCTTCTTGATTCAGTCTAGGAAGGTTGTATTTTTCTAAGTACTGGTCCATTTTTTCTAGGTTATTAAATTTGGTGTTATATACTTTATCATAGTTTTCTTGTATGATCCTTTGTATTTCTGCAATGTCAGTCGTAATTTCCTCTCTTTCATCCCTGATTTTGTTTATTTGTGTCCTTTCTCTTTTTTCTTTAGTGAGTCTAGCCAGGGGGTTTGTCAGTTTTATTAACCTTCTCAAAGAACCAGCTCTTTGTTGCATTTATTTTTTCTTTTTTGCTGTTTGTTTTCAATTTTATTTAATCACTGCTCTAATTTTGATGATTTCTTTCCTTCTGCTGACTTTAGCCTTCCTTTGTTTTTCCTTTTCTAGCTATTTAAGATAAAATGTTGTTTCTTTGGGCTCGTTCTTGTTTTTGGAGATAGGCCTGTAGTGATATGAACTTTCCTCTTATGACTGCTTTTGACATGTCCCAAAAGTTTTGATATGTTGTGCTATTATTATTATTTGTTTCTATGTATCTCTTGATCTCTCTTTTTATTTCTTCTCTGACCTAGTTATTCTTCGGTAGCATGTTGTTTAATCTCCATGTATTTGTGATTCTTCCCGCTTTCTTTTTGCAGTTGATCTCTGGTTTCAGAGCATTACGATCAGAGAATATGGTTGGTATGATTTCAACCCTCTTATATTTGTTGAGGCTATCTCTGTGGCCCAGTATGTGGTCAGTCCTTGAGAATGTTCCATATGCACTATAGAAGGATGTGTAAACAGCTGTTTTGGGATGGAAGGTTCTATAAATGTCAGCTATGTCCATTTGGTTTAATGTATCATTTAAGGATGTTATTTCCGTATTGATTATCTGTTTCGATGATCTGTCCATATCCGCCAGTGGGATATTTAGGTCCCCTACTACAATAGTGTTTTGGTATGTTTTTCCCTTTTGTTCTGTTAGTAATTGCTTTACATATTTCTGGGCTCTCTGATTGGGAGCATAGATATTAATAAGTGTTATGTCTTCTTGGTGCAGGATTCCCTTTATCATTATGAAGTGACCCTCCATATATTTCTTTACCTTTTTTATTTTGAAGTTTATTTTGTCCAATATTAATATGCTACACCCACTTTCTCCTAATGCCATGTGCTTGAAATATCATTTTCCACCCTTTCACTTTGAGTCTATATTTGTCTTTGGAACTGAAATGTGTCTCCTGGAGGCAGCATATAGTTGGGTTTTGTTTTTTGATCCAATCTGCAACTCTTTTCATTGATGAGTTCAGTCCATTTACATTTAGGGTGATTATTGAAATATGAGGTTTTCTTATAGCCATTTTATCCTTTGCTTTCAGGTAGCTCGGTGTTTCCATTGCTTCCTTGTCCTTGTGTGTCTGTTTTTTTGGAGGGGGAGGGGTTGTGCATTTTCCCTCTGGTCCTTTCTTTTTATGTTTTATACTTCAGTTCTGAATCTTTGGTGTGCAGTTACCATTACAAATATGTAAAGGATAGTTATATATATATACAGTAGTCTATTTTCTTCTCCACGTGCCTTATATCCTTTCCCCTTTGCGAATTTGAATCCCTGAATCCTCTCCTTTTCAGTCATTGTTGTCTCAGTTTGTCTCCATGTATGCTAAACGTTCAGTATCATCTTGCTATACCAAATCTCTTGTTGTTTAAGCTTATAATGCCCTGTTCTTAGTAAGGGTTGCACTTTTCTGCTTCTATCTGCCTGCTAGTCACCTTACTCCTAATTACGTATTTTTTATTTTTATTTATTTTATTATTTTTTTTATTTTTTGGTCATTTTGTTTTAGGTGAGCTGACTACCTTTCAATGTTTCCTGTAATGCAGACCTCTTAGTGGAGAATTCCCTCAAGTTTTGTATGTCTGGAAAGGTCTTTATTTCTCCTTCATATCTAAAGGAGAGCTTAGCTGGATACATTATTCTAGGCTGGTACTTCCTTTCATTTAATAGTTTTAATATTTGATTCCACTCCTTTCTGGCTTGTACAGTTTGTACTGAGAAGTCTGATGATAATCTAATGGGTTTTCCTTTTAGGTTACCATCTTTTCCTTGGCTGCCCTGAGAATTCTTTCTTTGTCGGTCAATATTTGATAATTTTAATACAATGTGTCTTGGTGAAGGCCTTTTTGGGTTGAAATAATTGGATATTCAGTTGACTTCTTGAATTCCAAGTTTCAGCTCATTCCTTAGATTTGAGAAATTCTCGTCCACCATTCGTCTCATGCTTTCTAATCTCTGCTCCTTTTCCTCCTCTTCGAGAATGCCCATTATGCTTATGTTTCCTCTCCTGATGGCATCAGCTAGTTCTTGTATTTCTCTTTCATTATTTTTCATTCTTCGGTTTCTCTCTTCTTCCTTCTGATTTATTTCTAGATTTCTGTCTTCGATATCACCGATCCTTTCCTCCATTTGGTCAACTGTATTTCCCAAGTTTGCTATTTCAGTTTTTATCTCTTGTAGTGTATTCTTAATCTCCAGAAGTTCTATTTGGTTCTTTTTGAGAGTTTCAGTCTTCTTGCTAAAGAACTCATTCTGCCCATCTAGGTGTTTTTTCAGTTCCTTAAATTGTTGATATGAATTGTTTCACATCTAATTGAGTTTTTTCAGTAGTACCATCCTGAATTCTCTGTCATTTAAGTCGCATTTCTATGTCTGTAAGTTTATTTTTTGGAGATTTTTATCTTTCTTTCTGAGCTACCTTGTCACCTTGGTTGTTCATGGTGTTTAATGGACTATTTCTCTGCCTAGGCATTAATGGAAGTATATTCTTCTCCTCTCTTTCCCCTTGCCCCAAAAGATTTATTATATAAAGGTTTCCCTTTAGCCTGTTGCTAAGATGGCGTTTTTCTTTTGGTTTCCAGTAGGTGTTGTCTAAGCCTCTTGTAGCCCTGCTTTATATAAAGTCTTAATAGTGTCTTTTTAAAAAAATAAATATTCAGTCAAGCTCACCACCCTCAGTCTCAGTCCCTGTCAGTGTTAGCAACAGTTTCTGTAGTGTTTGCTCAGATTCCCCTGGGGCTCCACGGTGTTCTGGTCTTGGAGGGTATGGGGGAAGGGGCCTTCTGGTTTAGGGGATGAGTACTGTGGCTTAGCCTCACGTCCAAGGCTTGTAATAATCAACTGTTGTTTCTCTGCCATCCCTGCTGCTCTGCTATCCCCACTTCTCTGCTTTCTTCCCTGATGCTTGGGCACTGCCACCAGCTGCATGGAGCTCACCACTTTTCCAGGCAGGGCTGTTCAGGGAACTCATTGTACCTTCTCCCCTGCCCCTCTTTCCTGCAGTGGGCTTCAGCTGAGAGAGGCAGCTTCTTTGTTTCTCCCAGTTACTGCCCTACTTCCGGGATCCTGACCTGTGGTAGCTCTTATGTGCAGATCTCACGGCCAGACGTGTTGGTGTGCAGTTTGGGTAGGGCTTTTTTATTTTTTATTTTTTTAGTTTTAGCTGTTTAGCTTATTGTTTCAAGGAGAAAGATCTGGGGACGTCTCTCACTTTGCCATGTTTCTGATGTCACTCCTTGAAATGTTTTTCATTTGTGGTTTTAGTTATTTGTATCTTTTTGTCATTGTTAATCTAGCTAAGATTAATGTCAGTTTTGACTTTTTTTTTCAAAAAACAACTCTTAGTTTTGTTGATACTTTTTAAAATTCTCTATTTTGTTTATCTCTATTTTAATACTTATTCCTTCTTTCTGCTAACTCTGAGTTTAGGTTATTTTTTTTTATTCTCAAAGGTGTAAAGTTAGGCTGTTGATGTGGGATCTTTTTTTTTCTTAATGTAGGCACTTCCTGCTATAAACTTTCTTTTTAGTGCTTTAGTATCTGATAAGTTTTGGCATATTGTGTTTTCATTTTCATTTATTTCAAGATATTTTCTAATTTTGGGGAGATTTTTTTCCCCCTAACACATTGGTTCAAGAATGAGTTAATTTCTACATATTTTGAATTTTCCAGTTTTCCAACTGCTGTTCATTTATAGTTTATTCCATTGTTATTGGAAAAGATACTGGTATGATTTCAGTCTTAAATTGGTTAAGACTTGTTTTGTGGTCTATCCTGTGATTACCCTGGAGAATAGTCTGTGTGTGCTCGGAAAGAATCCGTATTCTATACATGTCTTTTAAGATCAGTTGGTCTATAGTGATGTTCAAGTTCTCTGTTTTCATATTAATTTTCTACATGGTAGTTCTAATCATTCATTATTGAAAGCTGGGTATATAATATACTACTGTTTCACTGTCATTTCTGTCAGTGTTTGCTTCATGTATTTCAATTATCTGATGTTATGTGTATTTATATTTATAATTGTTATCTTCTAAAATGTGTTCAAAATTATTTATCTTCCTGGGGAATTGACCCTTTTATCATTATATAATCTTATTTATGTCTTACATTAGTTTTGACTCAGGTCCATTTTGTCTAGTCAGGCCACCTCTGCTCTCATTTGTAATATCTTTTTATATCCTTCCAGTGTCAGTCTACGTATGTCTTTACATCTAAGGTGGTATAACTTGTAGAGAGGATATAGTTGCATCTTGTTTTTTAATCCATTCAGCCTGCTGTCTTTTGGTTGAGTTTAATCCATTTACATGTAAAGTAATTTTTGAGAAGAAAGGACTCAGTTGTCATTTTGTTAATTGTTTCTGTCTTGCAGCTGATTTGTCCTTTTCCTCGCTTGCAGCCTCCTCTGTCTTTTTTTGTGTTGACATTCTTTGATTTATTTCTCATTTTATATATCTTCTATAGGCATTTTCTTTGTGATTACTGTGGAGTTTACATAAAACATAACAATGTATTTTAATCTTCTAACAATGTAACTTCAGCAATATGCAAAAACTCTTCTCTTCACTCTTATTTCGTTATTGATGTTGCAGATAACATCTTTACACATTGTATATTCATTCACATGGTTTTATAGTTATTTTTTATTCTTTTAAATTCTGTTTCCAGCTTTAAAAGTGCTTTGTGTATCACCATTACAGTATTATATTTGTCTATATATTTACCTTTATCATCTATTTTTATATTTTTACATGCTTTGATGTCACTGTCTTAAAGTCCTCAAGTTGCAGGATTCCCTGCAGCACTTCTTGTAAGCCAGGTCTAGTGGTTATGAACTCAGCTTTTGTTTTAGAAAGTCTGTTTCGCCTTCATTTTTGAAGGACAGTTTTGCCAGATACAGTATTCTTGGTTGGCAGTTTATTTTAGCACTTTGACTATATCGTTTTACTCCCTTATAGAGTATAAGGTTTCTGCTGAGAAATCTGGTCATAATCTAGTGTGAGCTCCTTTGTCTTTGACTGTTATATTTTTTCACTGCTTTTAAGATTTTTCTCTTCAGCTTTGTCTTTTTACAGTTTGATTATAATGTATCTTTGTGTGGGCCTCTTCTAGTTCATCCTGGTTGGGATCTTGAGCTTCTGAATTTGAATGTCCATTTCCTGCTTCAGATTTTGGAAGTTTTTGGCCATTATTTATTCAAATAATTTCCCTATCCCTTTCTTTCTCTCCTCCTTTTAGAACTTCCATAATGTATATATTGTTCCACTTGATAAATTCCATAAGCTCCTTATGCTTCACTTTTCTTCACTTTTTTCTTTTCGTTCCTCTGACTTGGTAATTTCAAATGACTTGTCTTAGAGATTGTTGATTCCATCCTATGCTTGATTAAGTTGTCTGTTGAATCTCTAGTGAATTTTTCACTCAGTTACTATATTTAGCTCCAGAATTTGGTACTTTTTTATAGTTTCTAACTCTGTCGATATTATTCTCATTTGTTCATGTTACTGTTTTTCTGATTTCTTTTACATATATCTGTGTTCTCTTGTAGATCATCAATCTTTAGGACAATTATTTGAATTTTTTGTCTGATTATTCATAGATCTCTGTTACTTTATGGTTGATTTCTGGAAGTTTATTTAGATTCTTTGATTGGGCCATGTTTTCCTGTTGCTTCAACATACTTGGTGATTTTTTTTTTTTTTTGGCTGAGTTTTATGCATTGAATAAACAACCACTTCTCCCAGTTTTTATGGACTGGCTTCAAACAGGGGGAGACTCACCAATCATCTCCTCTAGAAATTCTGGGGACCACTGGAACCTTTTTTGGAGGATGGGCTTTTCTGGGCCTGAGTGTATAATTTCCTTATTAGAGAGGTTTGCCCATTTCTTTTTCAGGAGCTTTTAATCTTTTGCTCCCTCTAGTGTCTTTTTACAGTACTACAGGTTCAGTGGTACAACAAGATTCCATACTCTCATTATCAGTGTACTCCAGGTGTTCAAAGCATGCTCACTCTCCATCGATTCCTAGAAGCAGGTGAGACAGATATTAGTCCCTTGGGGAGTTCTTCGAAAATCTGGATTGCCACATGCTTGTCCACTCTTCCCCTCCCTTTGTAGAGAGAAGCCATGAGTTCATTGCCTTCTGATCTTACCAAGCTGTGTTGGCTTCTATCTGCTTCAATGCAGACACTCTGGTTTCATAGCATGCTGCCTACTGTCTCTGTTTTCAGCATTCTCCAGTGATCCAAACTATTCAGGTTCTGTTAGTGCTTCCAGTCAGGTCGGACACATGTGCTGCCTCCCTCCCCTCTCCCTGGAGCCATGGGGGTGGGAGCTCCGCTATGCTTGCTTTGGGAGTGACAATCTCAGATAAAGTGAATTGGTTCTTTTAACTCATTTCATTGCAATTGTTTTTGGCTTTGCACTTTGCCTGGGGTACTGCAACTTCTTAACTGGTTTCTAGAGTACCTGTTAAGGTATTTGGAGGCATATATTGTTAATTTGGAGTATCTGCGGGAAATAGCCTGGGGACTTAATATTTTGCCATTTTGCTGTTGTCACTTTTGCTTTATGTCATTTTAATGACAGTATCCATTGTATCAAAAAATATTTTATTCTTTTGTAGGTCGATAGACATTTGGATTGTTTCTACTTTAATTATTGAATTTTAAGAATTTCTTACATCCTCTAGATATAATCCATTATTAGATATGATTTACAAATGTTTTCTCCATTTTGTGAGTTTACCTTTTACAGTCTTGATTATATGTTTTGAAGCACAAACATTTTTAATTTTGAAGAAGTCTGTTTCATCTATTAATTCTTTGGTTGCTGGTGCTTTTGCTTTCATAATCTTAGTGTAACCATTGCCTAAACCAGTTCTCTCAGTACCATTTGTGGAAAAAGGTATTCTTTTCCCCATTGAATGGTCTTGACACCCTAGATGAAAATTTGACCATCAGTGTGATGGTTTATTTCTGGGCTCTTCATTTCTTTCTCTTGATATATTTGTCTATCTTTATGAGAAAGTACCACAAAGTCTTAATTACTCTATCTCTGTAGTAATTAATTATTATAGCTTTGAAATTGGAAAAACACATCCTTCAGCTTTGTTCTTTTCCAAGATCATTTTGGCTCTTGTAGATCCTTTGCAGCGGTTTCCAGTCTTTTTGGCACCAGGGACTGGCTCTCCTATGAGAATCTAACGTCTGATGATTTGAGGTAATGCTTAGGTGGTGATGCTAGCACTAGGGAGCGGTTGTAGATACAGATGAAGCTTCACTTGCTTGCCTGCCGGCCCACACTCCCCTCCTACTGTGCGGCCAGGTTCCTAACAGCCCACAAACCAGTACCAGTCCTCAGCCTAGCGGTTGGGGACCCCTGTTTACAGTATTCTGCAAAAAGACAGCTGGGAGTTTGATGGGGATCGTGTTGAATATGTAGGTCACTTTGGGCAGTGTTGCTATTGTAACAGCATTCAGGTTTCCAAACTGGAGGTGATGGCTGTCCATTAATTTAGGTTGTCTTTCATCTTTTTCAACAATGTTTCGTAGTTTTCAGTGTACAAGTGTTTCACTATGTTTGTTCAATTTATTCCCAAGTATTTTATTCTTTTTTGATGTTATTATACACGAAATTGTTTTCTGAATTTCATTCTTGGATTGCTTATTACAAGTTTATAGAAATACAGTCGATTTTTGTATATCGATCTTGTATGTTGCAACCTTGCTGAACTCATTTTTTATACCTCTAATTGTTCTATTGTGAATCCCTTAGGATTTTCTATATGCATGATTATGTCAGTAGCTAATACAGATAGTTTTACTACATCTTTTATAATCTGGATGCTTTTTATTTATTTTTTTCTTTCCTTTTTGCCCTAGTGAGAGCTTCCAGTGCAGTGTCGAAGATAAGTATAGTGAACAAGCATTGTTGTCTTGTTCCTGATCTTAGGGGGAAAACATCCAGTTTTTCACCATTAACTATGATTTAGCTATGATGTTGATCAATGGCCTTTCAGGTTGAGAAAGTTCCCTTCTATACCTAGTTAGTTTAGTTTTTCAGATAATTTTTGTGTCTATTGAGATGATCATTCCTTTTTTTTTTTTTATAGTAACATGATATACTAATTACATTGACTTTATTCTTAAAATTAAAAAATTTTTCGATTATAGTTGACATTCAATATTATATTAGTTTCAGGTGTACAGCATAGTGGTTAGACATTTATATAACTTACAAAGTGATTCCCCTGATATGTCTAGTACCGATCTCATACCATACACCATTATTACAGGATTATTGACTATATTCGCCTAGGTGTACTTTATATCCCTGTGACTATATTGTAATAGCAGATTTGTACTTCTAAATACTTTCCTCTTTTTTACCTAGCTCCCAACCCCCCTCCCATCTGACAACTATTAGTTTATTCTCTGTATCTATAAATTTGTTTATTTTGGTCTTTAGATTCCACATATGAGTGAAATCATATGGTATTTGTCTTTCTCTGACATTTCATTTAGCATAATACCCTATAAATAGGTTCATCTATGTTCTTGCAAATGATAAAATTTTATTTTTTTATGGCCAAGTAATATTCCATTGTATATATGTACCACATCTTTATCCATTCATTTTTTGATTGGAGCATTTAATCAATTTACATTTAAAGTAATTATTGATAGGCATAAAGTTATTGCCATTTTCACCTACAGCACCTGGTCTTAGGTGGTCTCCCATCCAAGTACTAACCAGGCCCGACCCTGCTTAGCTTCCGAGATTAGATGGGATCGGGCTTGTTCAGGGTGGCATGGCCGTAAACTAAAGTAATTATTGATAGGTATGTAGTTATTGACATTTTATTGTTTTCTGATTGTTTTTGTAATTCTTCTCTGTTTATTTCTTACTCTTGTATGTTGCTGACTTTCTGTAGTGTTGTTTGGATTCCTTTCTCTTTATTTCCTGTATATTTCTTATAGATTTTTGGTTTTTAGTTACCTTGTATTTTCTATATACCAAGCTATGTTTATAGCAGTTATTTTAAGTTAATGGTCTTTTAAATTGAAACACATTCTAAAATCACTACCATTTTTACTAACCCCCTCTATGTTTATGTTTTTGTTATTATTTTTTACTTTTGTGTGTGTGTATCCCTTATTTCACTGTTGTAATTACACACGATCTTCCTCTAATTTTGCTTTTTCACATCTGTAGTAGCTTTAGTGTTGGTGGATCTGCTTTTATTATGTTTGACTTTGTCAGTGAAAATTTTTTCCTTTGATATATTCTTATTCATATTTTTAATTTTTTTTCTTAAGTCCTTTTAACAGTTTTTATAATACTGATTGGGTGGTGATGAACTTAGTTTTTTCTTGTCGGGGAAGCTCTTCATCTTTATTTAGATATCTAAATGATATCCTTGCTTAGTAGAGTAATCTTGGTTGCAGGTCCTTACTTCTCATCACTTTGAATATTTTATTGCCAACTCCTTCTGGCCTGCGGAGTTTCTGTTGAGAAGTTATCTGACAGTCTTTTATCAGAGCTCCCTTGTAGGTAACTAATTGCTTTTCTCTTGTTGCTTTTAAGATTCTTTCTTTGTTTTTAAACTTCAGCATTGTAATTAGCTTGTGTCTTGGCGTGGGACTCTTTGGGTTCATCTTTTTTGGGACTCTCTCTCCTTCCTGTACTTGTATGTCTATTTCCCTCACCAGATTAGGGGAGTTTTCATTCATTATTTCGTAAATAGATTTTCAATCCCTTGCTTTCTCTCTTCTCCTTCTATTTACCCCATGGCATGAATATTGTTATATTTGATGTCCCAGTGGTCCCTAAACTATCCTCATTTTTAGAATTTTTTTTCCTTTTGCTGTTTTGATTAGGTATTTTCTGCTACCAAGTACGCCAAATCGCAGATTCAGTCCTTTGCTTCATCTAATCTGTTGATTTCATCTAATGTACTCTTCATTTCAGATATTGTATTTTTCATTTCTGACCGGTTCTTTTTATTTATTGATACACACACACACACACACACGTAAATGTATATACATATATGTATGCATATGTATGTATGTGTGTGTGTGTGTGTGTGTGTGTGTGTGTGTGTGTGTGTATACGCACACATTTTAT
>NW_006443124.1:14413933-14418125 GCF_000325575.1 Pteropus alecto
GTATCCTAATCCAATGTTCCGAACTCTACATTTGGTCGATTGTTTGCCTCCATTTTGTTTAGTTCTTCTGGAGTTTTGTCCTATTCTTTTATTTGCGAAATGTTTCTTTGTCTCTCATTTTGGCTGCCTCCCTGTGTTTGTTTCTGTGTATTAGGTAGACTTACTACCTCTCTTAGTCTTGTCAGAATGGCCTTTGATAGTAGATGTCCTGTGAGGCCCAGTGTCTCAATCTCCCTATTTACCTGGGCTGGGTGCTTAAGGGTGTCCCTTGTATAGGTTGTGTTGGCATGTCAGTGGATGGGATATACCCTTAGGATGACTGGCTGTGAGGACTCTCTGTGGCTACAGCAGACAAGCTGTTGTGCAGGTGCTGACCCCACAGAGTGGGATTCATTTTAGAGGGGCTCTGGTACATGCCGAGTGCACCCTTTGGGTGTGTCATTTGTGGTGCTAGTTGGGTAGTGCTCTGATGTGGTCTGAAGTTGGTATATTGGAGAGGCATTGGTGTAGACCAAGGTCAGCCGCTACCTGTGTCCAGCCCAGGGCCACCTGGTAGGAGTTACAAAGTGATCTCCAGTTTTAGTTGCCTGTGCTGAACTCGGAGGTTCCTGAGAGAGGCTAAGCTGTGAACTGAGGCCAGCTTCCAGTAGTGCCAGGTGTGGGGCTGCTTAGCAGGAGGTACAGGACACACTGAGGCCAGTTGTTTTCTTTGAGGTTTGTGGACCTGTGAGAGATTTTAAGAAAGTCTGCAGCATGGGACTCTCTATTGGCTTATGAAGAACAGCTGTTGAAAGAGGTTTGGCCAGTGTATGAGTTTGATGGGGTAAGGTCTCAGAGTGAGGTAAGGTGAGAGTGGTGTTAAGTTAATAGAGACTCAGATGTGGTGCCCGCATTTGCCTACTGATTGTGTGGGGGAAGGACTCAACAAAGGAACAATGGTGCCTGCCATTGTTCACAAGACAGCTGCTCCTCCAGGCCTCACCCCGAAGCCAGACAATTCAGTTTTTCCCATATGTCTCTGGAGCTTTTTGAACTGCTCTCCCGTCTCTGGAGCTTAGTGGAGTATTTGTGAGTGAGTGTGTCTGTGCTCAGGCCCTTTAAGGGTACACCTGGCTCTACAACAGCCCTCTACCTCAGTTGAATGGACTGGACTCCCTGCTGGTTTTCACAGGCAGATCTTGTGAGTGTTCCTCTTAGCAGCACTGGTACTCCAGGTTGGGGAGCCCATTATGAGTCTGGTAACCTGTGAGCCTCAATGGGGACTTCCACAGCTAGATATCCCTCCTGATTCTCAACTGCCACACATGGGTGTGGGACCAGCCTGTTTCACTTCTCCAGTCTTAACATAGCCTCTTCTTTATATCTTTAGTTATAGGGAGTTCTGTTCAGCTGGTCTTTAGGTGATTCTTAGGGGTGACTATATTCCAATAAAACTGTCCTTACAAAAACATTCCCATTGGTATTTTACCATACCCTAACATTTTAAAGGATTGTTCTGTATAAGTTTGGTGAGGAACAATGCATGCATTTTTGCAGGAACCTAATAGGTATGTCAGATAGAATTGCCCACATAAATTTCTAATCTTTATACTATTTGCTCGTTTTCATGTGGATATCAGAGAAATAGAACTGGAGTACTACAGCTTAGTCTTAGAAGTTTTTCTATGAGAGAAGTGAATCCAAAGATAGAATGGGGGACAGCAGCTTCAAGAGGAAACGGAAGAAAGGGAAGAAGGGATTAGCCCATGGAACCTGCTAAAAAAACAAAGGAGAGAACATAACCTGTCTAGGATTTGAGATTTAATTAGTGTGTGGGAGGGAAGGATGAGAGATATGACAATGTGACAGCATGGGGGCTTGTTTTAGTAAAAACAGAGTTTTTGGAATTTGGCCAGATTTTGGTTGAAATCATGGCCTTGCCACTTAAATAATGGACAACCTTGAATAACTTTCCTCTTTGAGCTTCAGTTACATTTTAATAAAATGGAGATATCATCACCTACCTGATAGGTTGAAATGAGGATTAGAGATTTATGAATGTTACATGGCTGAACAAGTGACTTGCACACAGTATACCTGTTATTCACTATCATTTCTTTGATCTTATTTCTCTTTTAAAATATCATTGATGTCTGAAAACTCGGATGCCGTGTTTAATGGGAATGTATTTGCCTCAGAGCATGAGGTTGATAATAATTACATCAGCTGTCATAGGTACAGATGCATATATTTATTCCAAGATGTATTTTGGCTATTTTTTTTTGTCTCCAAGAGAGATTTTTCAGACATTATTATTTGAGGGGAACATTTTAAGTAATTGCTTGGCTTGTGATTTTAACTTCTTTTGAAATGCTTTGGGAAAACTCCAATTCAGGTTACTTACAGGTTTATTGTCTGAGATCCAGTGGTTGCAAGGTTTAACTAGCCTCATAATTGTATTGAGAGATCTGTTGGTATACAATTTTTATAACTTGCCGTTTCTACCATTTTATAAAGACTTTTTTAGAGCAACTTTATGTACACAGCAAAATTGAGGGGAAGGTGCAGAGATTTCCTATATACCCCATGTCCCCACACATACATAGCCTCCCTCATTGTCAGTATGCCCCAACGAAAGAGTGATACATTTGTTACAATCAATGAACCTACACTGACACATCATAATCAAAGTCCACAGTTTACCTCATATCTTAGGATTCATTCTTGGTGTTGTACATTCTGTGGGTTTGACAAAGGTATAATGACATGTGTCCATTATTGTGTTATCATTCATAGTATTTTAACTACCCTAAAAATCCTCCATGCTCTGCTATTCATCCTTCTCTTCCTCCTGCCCCTTACTCCAACTTCCTGGCAACCACTTTCTACAGTCTTCATAGTTTTGCCTTTTCCAGAATGTCATATAGTTGGAATCTTTCATACAGTATTTAACCCTTTCAACTTGGCTTTTTTCACTTGGTAAAAAAGCCAAGTTTCTTTCATCTCTTTTCATGGCTTAACAGCTCATTTCTTTTTAGTGCTGAATAATATTCCATTGTCCGAATGTACCACAGTTTATCGATTCACTTACATCTTGGTCGTTGCCAAGTTTTGACAATTAGAAATAAAGCTGCTATAAAAAATCCTTGTGCAGGTTTTTGGGTGGACATAAGTTTTCAGTTCCTTTTACATTAACTTTAAACAAGCAAAATGGTATATTACTACTGTTTATTACTGTGAAATTAATAGCAGTTTTAATTAGTGTAAAGAAATTATTTTCTTGTCTTATTCAAGGGTTTATGGCTTATTTCCATATATGCTGCCCAAGGAGTAAGAGCCTTTGCCAAGCTTGCCTGAGACCTTTTCTTTTTAACCTCAACTTTTGCATTCCTTTTATTGAGACAATATCAGCTTTGTTGCATTCAGCTGAAGTAGGAACAGCTTCTTCTGAGATCATTATATCATAAAATGCCTCTTGCCTCTTGAGTAGATTGTATCCTGCTCATTCTTTAGGCATTACCTTCTGCTCCCAAAGAGCTTACAGTATAGTAAAATGATTATAGCATATTGAATATATTCAGGTTTTTATAATAAGGGAAATTATAATACGTATTTGTTTCACCATTAATTCAAAGAAAAAATGCTATGATACTTTGATATTTTGACCACAAAACATGACAAGAGGTTTTTTAAAAGCAAGTACCCCAAAGTCTATATTTTTATATTATTCTTATTGACATACATAGTATACATTTTTTACATCATCGAAGTAGTAATATATAATTATATACATTTTTAAAAATTAAGTTTATTGGGGTAACATTGGTTAATACAATTATATAATTTTCAGGTGTACATTGTCATTTGACATCTGTATATTCTATGGTGTGTTTACCACCCAAAGTCCAGTTTCTTTCGGCTACCATATATTTGATCCCCTTTACCCACTTTATCCTTACCCTAAACCCTATATTTGACACCCTTTATACCGTCTACCTCCCTGCTTCTCTCTCACCCCACTGGTAACCACTAGCCTATAGTCCATGTCCATGAATCTCTGTTTGTCCTGCTCATTTGTTGCTTTTAGGTTTATATCCCACATATAAGTGATATGTGATTTTCAACTTTTTCAGTCTGGCTTATTTTGCTTAGCATGATTATCTCGAGGTCCATCCATGTTGTCGCAAATGGCAGTATTTCATCTCTTCTTATG
>NW_006443124.1:14419319-14447289 GCF_000325575.1 Pteropus alecto
TCTTGTTTCGTTAAATTTATTCCTAGGTATTTTATTCTTTTTGTTGCAATTGCAAAAGGAATTATTTTTTCCACTTCTTTTTCTGACACTTCATTATTAGAGTATAGGAAAGCTATGGATTTTTGAACATTGATTTTGTATCCAGAGACTTTACTGTATTTGCTTATTGTTTCTAGTAGTGTTCTTGGGGAGTCTTTAGGGTTTTCTATGTAGAGAATCATGTCATCTGCAAATAGTGACAGTTTGACTTTTTCGTTTCCTATTTGGATGCCTTTTATATCTTTCTTTTGTCTGATTGCACTTGCTGGGACCTCCAATGTTAAATTAAATAACAGTGGCAATAGTGGACAGCCTTGCTCTGTTCCTGATCTTAGAGGAAAGATTTTTAGTTTTTCACCATTAAATATAATGTTGGCTGAGGGTTTGTCATAGATGGCCTTTATTATGTTAAAGTACTTTCCTTCTATACCGATTTTGTTAAGTGTTTTGATCATAAATGGATGCTGTATCTTGTTGAAGGCTTTTCCTGCATCTATTGATATGATACGATTCTTATTTTTTAATTTTTGTGGTGTGTCACATTAATTTATTTGTGTATGTTGAACCATTCCTGTGCCTCTGGGATGAAGCCCACTTGATTGTGGTGTATAATATAATTCCGTATCTTGGTACTTCTTTTTAGAAATATTTGTTTTTTAATGTGAAACTCACTGCAACCAACCATGATAGGAAGTGTGCAGAGTGCTTTTGAAATTCATGTGGTAGTCTGAACACCCATCTAATATTCTGCATATTCCAGACAGATGTTATTTAAAATAATTCAAGAGGTATTTTACGAATTTACTTGATTTAGAATCTGTATTCTAATGTTAGCTTTATCTGTCAATGTAGGACACTAGTTTCAATTTAATCTTTTCTGTAAGATCAGATGGCCTGTCTGAATCTATAGAGCACCAACCTCTCCTCCCCCCACTCCAACTTTTTATATGATAAACCATAGCATTTTTAGTCTCTTGGAGCTTAAGCCAGATGTTTTGAGAGTTTCCCATCTCTGTACCTTTGGGAGTGCAGCGATGTCTGCATGAAAACAGTGGGTTTTCCTCTAACTTTTTAGTTAATGCTGAACTTGTTTCTTCTCTTTTAGCTGTGAGGTCAGAGAAGAAACGCCTTAGGAAGCCAAGCAAGTGGCTTCTGGAATATACTGAAGAATATGATCAGATATTTGCTCCTAAGAAAAAACAGAAGAAAGTACAGGAACAAGTGCACAAGGTATGTTCTAATCTTTTATTAGTCCTTTTAGCATGCTGCAGTTTTACCTTCAATATCATATTTTGTCTTTAAGGGACAATAATTTACTTAACTAAGATCTTTTTCAGTTTTTTACCTCTAGCTTCTGGCACAGTACTTAGCATATGCTAGTTAAACAGGAAGCGTATAAATGAGTCTTTGTACTCTGTGTGTGTGTGTATTTCCCCCTTTGTTTTCAAAGTGTATGGAGCGATATAGGAATATTGTTATGATAAAATGTTTTGTAATGTAGTATGATTCTAATTTTAAAAAAATTATGATACCTTATTTGCTTAATTTTTAAATTCAGCTTCTTTAAATCGAAGTATTTGAAAGTAAATTAGAAACATTTTGACCTTCTACCCCTAAATAACATGCACCTCTATAAAATAGACCATTTTTCTTCATAACTGATTTAATATTATCACATCTAATAAGATCAGTTTAACTAATAACCATTCCATATTCAGATTTCTTCAACTGTCCCCTAACCTTTACGTTTGGTGTATGCAAATCCAGTCTAGGACTACACATTGTATCTTGTTGTTGTATTTTTTTAAAACTTCAAATCCTGAAAAGTCACTTTTTTCATGACCTTATTTATCTAAGCAATGTGAGTAACAGATTTGGATCATCCACTTTCTAATCTTGATGTGTGTGCTTGCTTCCTAATAGGTGTCACTAAGCTTGTTTCTCTATTCTCTATTTCCCTTTGAGAGTTATAACTGATAATCTGATAAAGTTAAACATTTTAAGGTAGATTACATCATAGGTGTTACTGCGCCATATTGCATGATATTAGAAAGTATTTAACATCAGTTGTTCACAGTGGTGACTGATTCCTCTCTTTTAAGCTATGTTTTACCTCTTTTGATCAAGAAGTAGTATGTGAGTAATTACTTTGGCTCAAAGAATGTCCTGTTCCCCATCAGCCATTTCTCTGATGGCTTTTAAAAATATCAATTGAAGATCCTTGCCTACATCAAATTTCATTAGGAATTATAAAATAGACTTAATTTATATTTTATTATTTCTTCTATTTTTATTAGCTGACAGTCTTAACTGAACCCTTTTATTGACCTGAAATACATGAAAGGTGGAATATTTGCTTACTTCTTTCCCTTTTATTTACCAACTTAACATTAGGAGGAGTTCATTATTAGCTGCTTTAATTGGTGACATTAAGGGTTTTTTTCTTTCTTTCTTTTTTTGGATTATCACTATGGCCTTAAATGAATTTTTATAGCATCAGTGTATCTCAATCAACTGCTTTTTCTCCCCTTTTTAAAAAATTAAAAGTAAAATACATAAAGTAGTCCCCTATTTCTGCGGTTTCAGTTACCCATGATCAGAAGATTTAAATGGAAAATTTCAGAAAAAACAATTCATAAATTTTAAATCGGGTGCTGTTCTGAGTAGTGTAATGAAATCTCATGCCATCCTGTTTAGTCTTTTTCGGAATGTGACTGATTTATTTTTTGTCCAGCGTATCCACTCTGTACACGATACTCACCCTTAATCCCTTAGTAGCCCACTTGGTTATCAGATCAGCTGTCGCGGTATTGCATTGCTTGTGTTCACATCACCTTTAATTTATTTAATAATGATTACAAAGTGCAAGAGTAGTGATGCTGGCAGTTCATATATGCCAAAGAGAAGCAGTAAAGTGCTTCCTTTAAGTGAAAAGGTAAAAGTACTCAAGGTGGAAGAAAGTCATGCTGGGGTTACTAAGATCTATGGTAACAATGAATCTTTTATCTTTGAAATTGTAAAGAAGGAAAAAGAAATTCATGTTGCTGTTGCACCTCATGCAGAAGTTATGGCCATGATGCATAATGAGTGCTTAGTTAAGATGGAAAAGGCATCAAATTTGTGGGTGGAAGACATGAACAGAAAATGTGTTCAATTGATGGCAATGTGTTACACCAGAAAGCATTTAGCCTGTACAAAGACTTCAGCAAGGGATCCCCTGAAATGAATGATACAGGCCATTTACTGCAAGTAAGGGAATCAGGAATAGGTTTGGTATTTTATCATCTCACATCATCTCAAGAAGAAGGGTGAGTACAGTACAATAAGATATTTTGAGAGAAACCACATTCACTTAACTTTTATTATAATATATTATAATTATTTTTATTATTAGTTATTGTTAATCTCTTACTATATCTAATTTATAAATTAAACTTTATCATACTTTTATATGTATAGGAAAAAATGGTATATATAGGGTTCAGTATTATCCAGGGTTTCAAGCATCCACTGGGTGTCTTGGATCATAGCCCTCGTTGATAAGGGGTGACTACTGTATAACATAAAATTTATAATTTTAACCATTTTTAAGTGTACAGTTCTGTGGCATTAAGTATATTCACATGATTTTGCAATTGTCAGCACCATTAATCATCTTCAGAACTTTTTCATGGTCTATTTTAAATTTCTATTTGTAAAAACTTCCTATTTACCCCTCCCCCCAACCCCTGACAACCACTATCCTATTTTCTGTCTGTATGAATTTTACTATTCTAAGTACTTCATATAAGTGGAATCGTACAGTATTTATTCCTTAACTATCTTATTCCACTTAGCAAAGTCTTCAGGGTTCAGCATGTGTCACAATTTCATTTTTTTTAAAGTGCATTATTCTTTTTGACACTCAAATTACAACTTTGGCCTATGGATTTTTTTTTATTTCTTGCTCTTAGGTAAGTTCCCGCTGTGAAGAGGAAAACCTTTTAGCACGAAGTCGATCTAATGCTCAAAACAAGCAGGCGGATGAGAATTCTTTGATTTCAACCAAAGAAGAGCCTCCAGTTCTTGAAAGGGAGGCTCCATTTTTGGAAGGGCCCTTGTCTCAGTCAGAACTTGGAGGTGGACATGCTGAGTTGCCACAGCTGACCTTGTCTGTGCCGGTGGCTCTTGAAGTCTCTCCACGGCCTGCCCTTGAGTCTGAGGAACTGCTAGTTAAAACAACAGGTAAGTGAGTGATTGGATATGATTTTCAGTAAGTGAGTGGATATGATTAGAGGAAGCAGGAGATTTTAGTATGTTTTCATGGAAAGCCAGTAGTGTATCTCTATATAATAAACTACCTACTTTCGGCCTGAGAAATGCTGGCAAATAAATGTATTTACTGACCATAAATTGGTGGGACACTGTTAAGACATATTTTTTAAAAATTTTCTCCTGACTCTATTGTTGCCCTTCACTGTATGAATCGACACCAGGATTACAGGGATTTCAGAAAGGGTACTGCATGCAATGGAATAGAATAATAAGCACATGAAACTCATGCTTCCTATACTGGCTGCACTGATCCTTGTGTTACCTGGGAAATTGTTTAACTTCTGAACATATTTCCTTGTGTATAATTTCCTCAGTGTAATTTACCTGACTGACACATAGTAAGAAGCTAAATGCAGATATTTCTTGAAATGAATTAACAATTACTTTTCACTTTGTCATTCTTTGTATCCATGCCACCTAATGAGAGTTGGATCTAAACATACTGTCTCTAATTCATCTTCTGACTACAGAATATTTTAATCAGCCTAGGAAAATTTCGGCTATAATTTTTTATATTCCCAAGAATACCTTGTGATGTTATTTCTTTTAAAAAAAGTATCCCAGTTGTGTTTAATCAAGTAAGGCAGACTCAAAAAGACTTTAAATAGAATGATAAAGATAGTTATAATCTCATTACTTATTATGTGCCCAACTCTGTTATTAGGCTCTTTTATATAATTTTAAGAGCAATACTACAAAGTAAATAAATGTCTTTCATTTATTGAGGAGCAGAACAGAAATTCTAATCCTGGCCCATTTATACCCAGAATTCAGGCTCTACTTCACCTTACTTCTCCTTTTGTCCTTAGAACCAATGAATTTCTATAAAGGCCGTTCTGCCCTTTTGATTTCTCTCTTAGTTCTTTGGTGATTTACACACACACACACACACACACACACACACACACACACACACACACATCCTTATATTAGTTTGTCTCTATTGAGAATTATTTTCTTGTTTTATGTTAACTAACAATTTGGAGTAAATCCCTATGCTGTCCTTCCTCATAAGATGATGAGAAAAACATAAAAAAAAAAATACAGTGATTCATTTTTGTGTGGTATATAGATTTTTTTAAAATTAGCTTGTGCCCAGTTTCTAAATAATCTAATGAGAAGATAACGTGTGTTTCAGGAAATTATGAAAGTAAACGTCAGAGAAAACCAACTAAGAAACTTCTTGAATCAAATGATTTAGACCCTGGATTTATGCCCAAGAAAGGGGATCTTGGCTTTTCTAAAAAGGTATGTTATTTTAGTCAATTCAAACGATGCACAAAAACAAAGAAATTACAGAATGCCATCATATACTTGGTCAGTCTGAGAGATCTTGTATTAAGGGCTGTTTTGCATTTTTGTGGACATGCAGATCATTTGGTTTTAGGTTTCTTTCAAATGAAAATGAAAAATCACTTTTACGATGGAGTAAAGTTTGTGTTTGTTATAATTTATTTTCTGGGCTCAAAACCTGTTACCTGATGTCTACTTCACTTCTGTTTCTACAAGCCACTGACTGACTCATATCTCATTGCCCTGTCTGTATAATACCTCAGAAAAGACCTAGCTCATCTATAATCCAGGCAGAAACATTTAAACTTAAATTTTTGAGTTTGCAGAGTTGGTTTTCATTATCCAAGGAAGGCATCATTAAATAGTAGATGGAAATAGAAAATTGTTTTTTAATTCTATAATGGATAACAGCTGAATATTGATTCCTTAGGAAAACATCTCATCTCATGTATGAGGAGTAACTTAGGGTAAATGTTAGAATTTCAATTGTAGGATGCATAGATTTCCTATTAAAAATTTTTTTTCTTTAAAGAAAAATGCAAATTGTAATCAAATCACAAATAATTCATCAAGTTTTTGGACTTCTTTCCTTAGCTGTAGCAAACTCCTATTTTTTAATCCTACATTAAAGGCCTCTAGGTTTTGTTTTGTTAGATATTCACTCCTCTGGATTAGAGTGTAAATGTAAATTTTAATTTATTTGTGTTTGGATTCCTTGTTTTAAAAACAGCATTATATCCTTTAATTCTGTTCTTCTCAAAGCAGTCTAATGACGTGGACTTTTCAATTATTCTTAGGCTCACCTCCTGCCTTCTGAACTTTCTCTGCAGTTTTTATACCCTAGTAAGGCTATGATAATCTCCTTCTGCAGTTCCTTCTCTCCTGGCTTTGTCTTATTCAAATCTTAGCCATTTTGCAAGATTGTTGGAAGAGGTAGAAGGGAAGGGCCAGGGAAACTGGAATTCAGTTGAATATTTTGAGCATGGAAGTGACATTGGCAATCAGATAATAAATTTAGTAGTATCATACAAGGTGAGTCATGGAAGGCTGTTGCGTTACTGTTAGAGGTGAGGTAATAACAAATTTCAAAGAAAGTAAGAATTTGGGCCAGTTGAATGATTCTCCCCAAGTTTATTGAGATATAATATACATAAGTGAATGACTTAAAGGAATAAAATGAATCTTCAATGGTTTTGAGACTTGGTTACTTAAAAAATAGTGTTAATTTGTATAATCTTGCTCTGTCAAATGTAGTTTTTTTTCCTAATCTAAAATGTAGAGGCTTGTCCTGTTTGAGGGTTAATTTTTTTCCTGAAGGGATAAAAAGCATGATTTAGTTTATATACTTAATTTATGTAGGCAAATGTATCCCAGAACTCTTTTTTTTTTTTTTTAACTGAGGTATTATTTACACCAATAAAATACATAGATCTTAATTGTTCTGTGTGATGGCTCTAGACCAGCGGTCTAGAATCTAATGCCTGATGATCTGAGGGCCGATGCTAGAGCAGGGAGTGGCTACAAATACAGATGAAGCTTTGCTGGCTTACCCACTGCTCGCTTCCTGCTGTGCAGCCCGGTTCCTTACAGGAACTGGCCACAGACTGGTACCAGTCCACAGTCTGGGGGTTTGGAACCTCTGCTCTAGACAGTTGTGTATATCATGTAAGTACCTCCCAAACTATAGGTATGCTTTATATCCATCACCCCTGAAAGTTCTCTTGGTCTTTTTTCACTCAGTTACCCATTCTCATCTTTTCCACAGGCAGTGCTTTCTTACTTTTGTCACTGTAGATTAGTTTTGCTTGTTCTCAAATGTCATATATATTGTTTTTGTTAATCTGGCTTCTTTTATTCAACATGTATTTTTGAGATCCATCCACGGAATGCTAGTCAGTTCATTCCCTTTTATTGCTAAGTGTATTCCAAGTACAATTTGCTTTATTCTTTTTCCTGTTGATATGCATTTGAAGTTTTTCATGTTTGGGCTATTCATCATAAAGCTGATAAAGCTGATGAAAATATTCTCTCTGAGTCTTTTCATGGACAAATATTTTCATTTCTCTTGGTATAAATACTTAGGAGTGGGATGCTGGCTCATGCATGTTTACCTTTTAAATAAGCTGCTATACATTTCTCTAAAGTTGTTGTACAACTTCACACTCCTGCCAGCAGTCTGTGAGAGTTCTATCTTCTCAACATCTTTACTAGCATTTAGTTTGTCAGTTAGTTTATATCAAGTCATTCTGGTGGAATGACTCAATGAAATGATATGTAACTATGGTTTTTATTTGTATTTCTCTAATGATTAATGATGTTGAGCACCTTAGTATGTGCCATTCCTGTTTTTTTTTTGAAAGTGACTCTTCAAGCATACTTAAATTTTTGGTTGAGCTATTTGTCTTTTTTATGGTTGCTTTTTAGGAGTACTTTTTATATTTGAGATATAAGTCCTTTGTCAGGTACGTGTACTGTAAATATTTTTTCCCGTTCTGAGGCTTGCCTGTTCTCTTTGTTGTCTTTCATGAGAAGAAATTTTTAATGTCTTTTTTTATGATTAATGCTTTGCTGTATTTATTTCAAGAATTCTTTGCCTACCCCAAGGACAGATGTTCTTGTGTTTCCTTTTAAGAGTTTTATTCTGGATTTTATTTAAGGATTAGATATAATTAATAGCTCTCTGTTAAATTTTAGCTTTTTTGGTAGGGAATTGGGCACTACAACTAAAGAAAACCAGGATTATTGGTGATGGCTAGAACCAGACACACTGGAGAGAGCGACCTTTTTTTCTGTTTTAGGAGTCCATCCTGCTATCTGACTTGGTCAGCTTCATAGTTAGGGTCCTAGTTACTTTGAGGCAAATTTTGTCATCAATTAAAGCTGTGATTCAATTCCATTTTGGGACTACACCATGGACTACCCTGTCTGTAGATGGATCAGTCAGTGGGTTGGAGGAAGAGAGATTATCTGTCGAGGTGATGGTATAAAGTAAAGAAAGTTACTGGGCCACAGGCTTGTTAAGAACTAGGCCGCACAGCAGGAGTTGAGCAGTGAGCAAGCAAGCAAAGCTTCACCTGTATTTGCAGCTTCTCCCCAGCGCTAGCATCACCGCCTCACTCCACCTCAGATCATCAGGCATTAGATTCTCATAGGAACACCAGTCCCTGGTGCCAAAACGGCTGGGGACCACTGCTGTTGTAAGGCATTTAAACAAGAGTTCCGGGGTATTTTTCATTCTAAGAACAGATAGATTTTTATTCATATAGTATGTGTTTTTGGTGCTGTTATATCCATTTTAACTTAAAAATAAGTTGATGAAGTTGGAAATTAGAATATTTCCTGCATTGTTCTCTGAACATAGGTTTAGGAACATTTTAATTATTTTTGCTCTACAACTTTTAGGTAAGTTAAACAGTGAACTATAAATTTGTTACCTAAATAATATAGATGGTAGTTTTTAAATTATACAAATTATTTGTCTCCTGGTCTTTGGTTCCATTTCATTGGATACCTAACATTTGTTCCTTCTATTTATTTGACTTGGTTAGATTTTGGTCTACATTGGCCATGAGGGGAGTTGTATTCTTATGATTTATTAATGTATATAGTGAGCATTTGGAAATTCATAACTGTATTTTATCTTGTTTTGATCTGAAATTTTGGGAACTTTATAACAAGAATAGCATCTATTATATTGACTTTTTGTAGCCACTGAATTTTGTTTTACAGTTATGGATATTTTTGTGGGAAAAGACATTTTCTTTGAATGGAACTAATTCATATGAGCATTAGTAGTACAGAAATAAAATGCATTGGGAATTACTCTCGATATCTTTAAGTGTTTTTTTTTTTTTTTAATTTTAATGTTGCTTCAATTTATATTAATTAGAAAGACACTCCATGATTCAGATTTTTTTATTATTTAGAATTCATCAAGTAGATAAGTCCGTATAAAATCTAATAGCTATAAATGCAATTTTAAGAAGGTAGATTTTAAATACAGGGTGGTGAGGAATAGAACTGAGATGAGTCTTTGGGTATATACCCTTTCTCTTTCTCTTCCTACTTTGGTCAGAGCTGCATTTCTGTATCTGCTTTATATATTGGAAGTCTCTGGGTAAGCTTTTATTTTTTTAAATTAATATGTGGTGAGTCTTTTGGAGCATTTTTTAAAAATCTGATGTCTTTTCCTATGAAGTTTCTGTTGAACCGTTAACTGTTATCATGCTGTTCTTTTGGTTGTCAAAAAACAGCCAGGATTCTGTGTCTTTGGCAATAGACAGTTCAGCTTTTAGCATATAGCGTAAAGGGTTTATTTTCTATTTCTCTGTAAACCATGTTGCATTTTACTTATTTGTAGTGTTATGAAACTGGTCACTTGGAGAATGGCATTACTGAATCATGTGCTGTATCTCATTCTAAAGCATTTGGTGGAGGTGAGTATTTGTGAAATTTAAGAAATGTAATGCAAAATAAGTGTGAAGCACCTTGTCAGTTAACTAGAAAAATTGTTAACATATGTAAGCAAGGCTAGTGGGTTGCAAATTCTAAGACTTGTTTGCCCAAAGTAATGCTTCCTGAAACTTTGTGAGACACTAGAAAATCATATCATCGTTTTCAGCTTTTATGATGAAATAAGTTAAATGGAATTAGAATTATATTAGAGTATGGAAATGATAGGAACAATACAGAAAAATCAGCTACTTAATTTTCTTTTTAGAGAATTCTCCAGAGTATGGAGATTCTGAGTTGAGAGGGAAATTACAAATCATCTAAGCCAGTCTTTCACAAAGAGTTTTAGGTTCTTTTATCACATCTATGACCTTTGGTCAGTGATTATATGTTTGAAAAAGAGAGTTTACCTATGAGCCTAGTCCATTGTGGTTGCTTCTTAAGGGCTTGGAAATCTTTAAGATCAAATTGGAAGCTGGCCCCTAGAACTTTTACTTGGCAATGATTTTGGTTCAGCCCACATGAGAAATGGGTAGCCCTTCCTTCATTCAATAATGGATATACTAATCATAATTTGAGCATTTACTCTACCAGGTCCTTTGTATAGAACTGTTACCGCTAATCCATCTAAGGAATTACAGAGGGTTAAGATTTATCCATATTATCTCTATTTTATAGAAGAAACATGAACATGAATGAGGTGGCAGTATTGGGGAACTAAATCCAGACTTGACCAAATTCATTACCACACTACTGTCTTGCCATTCATCCTAGATTTTCTCTGTGCCAATTCTTTTTACTAATTTTTTATCTGCCAGTGCCATTTGCTTACTGTCATTCCTGAGATATTAGCCCAGATTTGAGCCCACTGTATCAGATGTGATCAGCCAGCAAAGGGTGTCACGGGTTGATTATATTTCATGTGGTCCAAAATGCATATTTTTAAAAATGTGACCCATGATTATTAAGTTTTCTAGCAAGTAAGTCTAGCAGTATATTAGCTTATTTTAACCTTGTGCACAATTATAATTCCTTAGGTTCATTAATTTGCTTTGCGTGCTTAAAAAGAACTTTTGGAATAATATCAGCTCTTACTCTATACTTTCGTACTCTATACTTTTTTACAAAAGTTTTTTGTAAAACCTACAGCCTGCACTTTGTCTTTTGTATATTTTATCTAAATATTTCAACTTATGAGAACTTTGAACCTTTATTCTGAAGTTATAACAACTCTTCCTTTAGACTTGGGCTGTCAGCAGCTTTGATAGCAGAGCCTCTCCATCTCCGTCAGATAGTTTAAGAGCACCAGGCAGTTTTCCAAAGTTCAGTCTTCATGTTGATACTTAGCCGGATTTTCTTAGAAAATTTTATGAAATATTTCTTTAGATTCCTCTTGACGTTTCTGTAGCAAAGAGTTGAAATATGTATAATAGAAAAATAAGAAACTGGAAATTCATATTCTAAATATGCCATATTAGACCATGCATTCATTTTATATTGTTGGATGTTCAGGGTTGTACCACTGCATAAATATTTTTTAAGCTATTAAATGTATTGGGGAAGGTCTTTTTCCCCTTCCTGTAAGCCAAATCTTATAGATTTCGGCTTTGGATGTTCTTAAATTATATAGTAATATAGTTTACTGTCTTTTTGGAGGCCAGGTTTTAGTATCTTTGTCTGACTAGTAAATGCATTTTTCTCCCCATCTATAGGAT
The DNA here is from genome assembly GCF_000325575.1 of Pteropus alecto. Lineage (NCBI taxonomy): Eukaryota > Metazoa > Chordata > Mammalia > Chiroptera > Pteropodidae > Pteropus > Pteropus alecto. The sequence goes on from NW_006443124.1 coordinate 14,431,133, forward strand.
ATTAAAGACCTTTGAGGAACTAAAAATTCTTTTATTTCAACCATGTAAAATGAAATTGGTTTAATAACCTACCTATACATTTACTGTTTAATCTGTATGAGGCATAATTTCTACATATGTAGCTATTTCCCCAACTAGTTATATAGTCATGGGTAAGTCTCTTACTCTCTGCCTGTTTTCCTCATCTACAAAGTTGGAGAATTAAATGAGTCTTACAGTTAGTTTTTACTCTAACATTCTGAATGTCTGTGAGATTCTTTTAGTTGAGGATAGGAGTTCTTGGACATGTGTGTGAATGATTAGCCAGTAGATAACATATGTTTCCTGTCATAGGCACTGCCAAGATATTTGATAAACCAAGAAAGCGAAAACGACAAAGGCATGCTACAGCCAAGGTGCATTGTAAAAAAGTGAGAAATGAAGACTCATCAAAAGAAACTCCAGGCTCAGAGGTATTACTCAGTTCCTCATCTTTTGACCTTCCAAAGTAAAGCTACTTTTTATGGCAGAGGCCACATCCCTTTTTCCCTTGAGACTACTTAAGAATAGTATTCTAATGAAACTGCTAATGGCTATAAGGAATCCTGGAGACAAAGGAGAGCCTGATCCTAGTAAAAATTAATCAGGTCACATATGGCTTCTGTGGGTATGACCTTTTTAAAAGATCACACCCTATGTTCTAGGTATCAGAAGAAATATATAACTGTTTCATCATGAAAGTAAACTTTTCCTAAAAACCAAAGAGCACAATATCAAGTAACCATATGATCCAAATGAATTGGATATTGCCCTTTAGAAAAATTAAGACCGCTGCAATTACGGGGAACACTCATTTGCTTTTTTCTTGAGACCAACTGCTTAATTTTACAATAATGTTTGTAAACATCAGCTCTTAGGAAATGGACAGATTTAAAACCATTTCCTTGCAGAGCATCAGTGTAGTCATTGATGCTATCTCTGGCTTTTCCAACTCAGGTTAAAAGAGAATTAGAACAAATCAGGCCAGCATTACACATTATGATAAAGAGTGTTTCTTTCCAGGACAATTTGAATAGAATGCCCAAAAGGGGCATTATTTAGAAAACACTGATCTTGGAAGGACAAATAAGTAATCAAATAAACTTAAGAATGTTTTCTCTCCCTTAGTGAAACCTTAAAATGGAACAGCTCAAAAAGTTCCAGTGGAACAGCCTCAGAGCAGTTAGTGGCAGGGCATGAGGCGCCCACTACCCGCCCAATCACAGCAGGGTTAGAACTAACATTGCATGCAGTCCGCCCGCGTGATTGGCTGAACATCTGTAAGTGCTTAATGGCTAGACAAATAGCAGCCCAGAGGGAGGGGGTCAGATGGAGGAGACATCAATAATGCAGATGTGGGACATTATTTTTTTCTCTGCAAGGGAGAACTGATGACGCATAGGACGGCTGCTAGCCCCAAGGAGACTGTTGAAGAGGGTGTAGAAAACGACCACGGGATGCCAGTGTCTAAAAAACTGCAGGGTGAACGAGGCGGAGGAGCTGCGCTCAAGGAGAATGTTTGTCAGGTAGAAAATGTTACCCACTTGCATTTTGATTGCATGCTTATCTTTTAAGAGAAGCCCCCTCCATTTCTTGATGGTCCCATCATGGTTAGAATAATAATTTTCTTGGATGATTCCAGTGGAGTCCCTTCGCTTTATTTATGGATCTTACTGTTCTCCCTCCCCACAAAAAGAAGATGAGAAATATTTAGTATTGGCGAGCCACTGGCCCTTGTTAACTATGAGTAGGTATCCTGAAGCAGGTCTGAGATGGGAGAGGTGAGCCTGTGGTTGTTCAGTCAAGATCATTTTCCTGTCCCTCTTATGATGTGATTGGGTTTCTAAGGAATTTTTCAAGGGTAATTTCTGCTTCGAGATTTTTTTTTTCCTTTTTTGGCTTTAAAGTAGTAACTTTAGAGAACCTACTACCTATATTTTTCTATTTAATAAACATTTATACAGTGTTTATTGTGTGTCAGGTGTTCCAATCACTTTATAAATGTTACATGTCATATTCATAACAATCTCATAACATAGATTTCCATTATTTTTCTATCTTATAGATGAGGAAACAGGCACAGAGATGTTAAATAATGAAGCCAGGACTTAAATCCAGGCAATCTGGGTTTAGAGTCTTAACTAAACCACTATGTTATGTTGCCTTTCTGTGAAGTGTGACTCTGCTTTATTAAGAGCCTTTATGTGACTTGGGAGTAGAGTCAATTAAATGGATGATTTGGTTATGTTCTCTTTTTATGGTTTTTATTTACCTTTGTAAATTCTTAAAACCTGGCATATAAAAGGTTGAAGACCGTTTTTGTTTCCTAACTGGAACAACAACTAAAAAAAAAAATAAAATTAACTCAGGCCTAGAATATATTATGGCCAAAATAATTTCAACTCAGTTTCTTTGTCTATTGATTTTCACTATTATATGTACATTATTTGTGTGTGTGTGTGTGTGTGTGTGTGTGTGTGTGTGTGTGTGTAAGGTAAGTATAATGTACATATATATCCAAGAAGGTTGATCATATTTAAAACAGCTCCCAAACGAAGTGTTAGTCCTCAGAGACTATTGTGCCCACAAAGATTGTCAACAAAAAAATGAATAAAATATGGTGACCTAATCTGTGGTCCTGGCTTGTTTAGCTCAGTCTTTATTTAAATCTGTCGCCCTTGTAAAATTTATTAATAGTGCCTCTTTTCACTCTCAAATGTCTCAGTTTGAAAGATGGTCATCCTAATTAAAGGGTTAGTCTATACATTTGGTTAATTTGAAAAATATATTTTCCATATATACTATAATTGAAGTTTTTCTGTTTCAGTGATGGTGAATATTTTTGTACATTAAAGCTAATGTTACTAGCACTTTGAATATACAAAACCAAATATACAACATTTATGGCATTTGTCAGTTTTTGTGTGTGAATAGTGGATAATGTGAGAGTCAGACATGTGAGACTAGCTCAGACTACAGATTGATTAAAATCATGGGGATCCTCTCTTAATCTCTGGATGCCTCTGGCCTTTTTTGCCCAAAGTTCTCCTACTCATTTGTTTAAGCTTTGATGTTAAATGGCCCAGACCTGTTCTATTTCTTTGGGTCCTTGAAGATACTAGATTTACCTAGCCACCTTTCCTCTTTCCTGTCTTACATAAAAAGAGTTGTTTTTTCCTTCAATTTTTGGTGTTTTTCTGCCAATCACTGTGGGGAAACAAGTCAAGACATTAGAGAGATGAAAACTAACAGATGTTGGGAATTTGCAGGATTTTCATAAATCTTAAAATGTTTTTAAAGTGACAGATTTAGATCCTTATTTCCTAAGGTCTTTTCTTAAATGACAAGTGACACCCTATCTTAGATGAGATTGTCTCAGAAAGGTGATCTCTCTGAGATGGTTCGTATCTCAAGGACTGTTTGAACCATGATTGATGCCCTTTTAGAACAATTGTGACCCAAGGCCAGCTAGCCAGTATCTCTTGCTTGAACCATTTCAGTAATCTTCCTTGCTTCTAGTCTCACCTTTCTGTTCTTAAACTCATCTTCTATGTAGCAGCCAGAGGGATCTATTTATAAATGAATACCTGATTTTAGCCTTCCCTTGGTAAACTCTCTAACGGTACACCTTTGTAATGCCAATAAAATCGGGAACTCTGTACCAAAGGCCACATAATCAGGCCTTTGCCTTTTTTGTAGCTCATCTTCTACCACTTCTAACTTTTGTTCACTTTAGTCCACTTTAGTCTCAGACAGGCCATGCTTTTTTCTGTTAATGGACTTTCTGTATTTGCTGCCTTCCTGATTCTCCCTTCACATCACGAGGCTGACTTATCATTCAGAGCCAGTCTGGGAGGCCATTTCCAATAACCTAGTCCAAAGTATCTATTTAAATTCTTTACCTAATGCTTATCATTGTCTGATATCTTTCCAGTTTCAGTTTTTACTTGTATTTTCTATCCTTAGAATATAAGAACCATGAGAGCCAGGGACCTTGTGGGTGCCTGGCACAGAGACGATAGTAGTTAAATATTGGCTGAATGATTGGCACAATTTCTTGTTTCTGGCAAAACTGTTTATTAATCTTTGCCTTCATGAGGGCCTTCTGCTTGAGATTTTAAAAAACCTTTTTCTGTAGACACATCTATTTTCTTTCTCTTAACAGAACTGTGAGAAACTGGGTGAGCTGCTGTTATGTGAGGCTCAGTGCTGTGGAGCTTTCCATCTCGAGTGCCTTGGATTAAATGAGATGCCCAGAGGAAAATTTATCTGCAATGAATGTCGCACAGGTAAAGTTAAATATGGAATGGTTTTCTTCCAAAGAAAATTTGAGTTTTAAGTTTTTCAGGAAAACACATTTATAGGAGGCACTGTTGCAGTACTGGGCTAGTTGCTACAGACACACAGACGGGTGCTGTGCTTGCTCTCAGAGAAGCATACCACATGAGTAGTGAACGCCCAGTATAGCATAATATTAGCACAGGTGTTGTAGTACATCTGAAGTGCCCTGTGAAAAAGATGAGCCAGCACCCCTGAGGGAGACAGCTGAATTTAGCTTTAGGAGAGAAATAGAAATTGTGGTGGAATTGGGAAGGAGAGGTCCCGTAATGAAAGTATAGAATGTTTGAGGACTAGGAAACATAGATCAGTGTATTTAGAGTTTACGATATTTTAGGGAAGAGGCACTGGTTAGTGATAAGGAGGGCTTCTAGGTACTGGTGATGGTTTATATTTCTTGATATGAGTGGTGATTACAGAAATGTGTTCATTTCATGATTATTCATGAATCATACACTTAGGATGTTTGTACTTTCCTGTGTGTATATCATACGTCAATAGAACTGTTTACCAAAAAAAGAATGTGATATTTTGGGAGAGTTATAACACAGATTGGGTCAGAAATGAGAAACGGTCAGATAAGACCAGCCTGTAAAGCACTTAATAAACTGTGCTAAGGAGATTGTTCTTTTCTCAGCATTATATGTGGATATTACAGCATTTAAGTAATGAAGAAATGAAGGCTGAAGGTATAGATCTTATGTTCATACGTCATTAAAACTGGGTGTGGATGATGTTGCCTGCCCCCCACAAAAAGCATCTGTAAAGTGAGAAGAGGGCCAGTGTTAGTACCTGGGGATACCCACTTAAAGGGGCTACTGGAGGGTGAGGAGACGCTTGTCAAAGAATGTCTGCGAAGCTGTGAGAGTGGAGTGTCATTAGCAGGGGCAGATGTGGCAAAGAGACAGGACAAAGAGGTGCTGGAGTGAATAGAGGCTATTATATTTGGCAATGAGAAAATGGTTGATTTTTTTGCCAGAGGGTGCCACACTAAACCAACTGAGGGTGAATGGGTATCCATATATACTATTTCTTAGAGAAGCGTGATTTCAATGGAAAAGGGTAGTAGCCGAAGGAAGGATATTATAGGGTCAAAAGGAAGAACATCTTGAATGTTTGTAGGACGTAGAACGAATGTTTGTAGTAAGAACTGTGTAGGAAAAAAACTTAACAGGATCCGAGGGAATAATTAATTGGTGGAGTGCAGTCTCAGGCAGGAAGGGATAATCTCGAGGAGATGAAAAGGTGAAATGGAAATGTTCCATGGACTTGGGAGGCAAAAGGAGGAAGCTGAAGAAGTTTTTCTTGGCTTGATGAGAGTGATGGGAAAAGGTGTTTTTAACTTGAAGAGCGTTAGGTTTAGAGTAGCTTCTTTGGGATATGAGATAGAAATAACTCATGTCTGTAAATAGATGACCAAGTCAGATTGAGTTCTTTGATCTTTCTGCTGCCACTGTTATCAATGTGGGAACAAAAGCTGGAAAACAAGGTGGGCTTGTTTTGCCTTTTGCACAATTGGGCTTTTGATCATTATGGGGGATAGTACCATCCACCCTGTAAATGAAATTTAGAAAAAAAATTTTATGTATGTGCATCTCTCTATTACCCTAATGTTGGAAAGATCTTACTTTTTGTGCCAGTGACCCAGTTTTGCTAGTCTTATTTTTATTTTGATGTGATAGTCTCTGGACAAGTTATCTAAGGCAAAGCTTTTTTTTTTTTTAATGTGTAAAAGTAAAATATATTGAACTTGCAGAGACACAAGTGAAGAAATATTGTTACTTTTTTTTTTTTTTAATCCTGAATGTAGAGGGAAGTGTTAGGTGACTTTTTGACAGTCTCGATGTGGCTGCTTCTTTATAACCTTGGTAAGAGGACTTCCATTCAGCTGGTCTTAAGACATTTTTTCAGGCTGATTATTCTATAATTTAGTTGTATGTTTAATGTAGTCATGGAAGGAGGCAAGCACAGCATTTTACGTACCCTACCATCTTATCTTGCCTGGACTCCCAAAGCTATTTTTAAAAGATAGGCTTTACTGAAGTATCAGTTATCTACTATAAAATGTACCCAGTTAAATGTTTGTTTTGATAAAATTTGTACACCCATGTAACCACAACCACAAGGAAGACTTGAACATTTCTGTCACTCCAGAAAGTCCCCGGTTAATCCTTACACATCTCATCCACCCCCACCCCCACCCCCTTCCCCAGTTTCAGGCAAATGATGATCTGCTTTTACATTAGATTTATTCTTTTTTAGCGTTTCGTATAAGTGGAATCAAAGTGTATGTCGTCTTTTTTTAGTCTGGCTCAGCATAATGTTTTTTGAGACTCATCTATTTGATGTGTGTTTCAGTAGTTTTTTTCTCTTTCTTAAAACAATTTTATTGAGATATAATTATAGTATAATAAATTGCACAAAGTGTAGTTTGATAAGTTCTGGGTGGGTGGGTGTGTGTGTGTGTGTGTGTATACACACTTGTGAAACCATCGTTCTGCATAGTTATTTTGAGATTCAGCAACATTGTTCCAGGTATCGAGAGTTCATTCCTTATTATTGTTGAGTAGTAGTCCATTATATAGATGTACCCCAGTTTGTTTATCCATTCATCTATTGATGGACATCCGGGTTGATCTCAGGTTGGGCTATTTCAGATAAAGCTGCTGCAAACATTCAGTTCTTTGTATGGATACATTGTCTTTTCTCTTGTGTGAATACCTGAGAGTAGAATGGCTGCATCATATGGTAGGTGTATGTTTAACTTTTAAAACATCCAAATTATTTTCCAAAGTGTTTGTACCATTTATGTTTCCTTCGGCAGTGTATGAGAGTTTCTGCTTTTCCACATCTTCATCAAGATGTGGTATTGTCGGTCTTTTTAATTTTAGCCATTCTTACAGATACGCAGTGGTATCTGATTGTGGTTTTAATATACATCTCCCTGATGACAAATGATATTGTGCATTTCATGTGCTTATTTGCCATCTTCTTCGGTAAGGTGTCTGTTCATATCTTTTTTTTTTCCCTTTTTTTTGGGTAGGGGTCTGTTTCCATTTTTTTTTTTTTTTTTTTTTTTTAATTGGATTATTTTCTTGCTTGCTGAGTTTTAAGAGTTCTTTATGTATATTCTGGATACAAGTCTCTTATCAGATATGTACTTTGCAGATCATTCCCCCAATCTGTAGCATGTTGTTTAATCTTTTGAAGAGCAGAAGTGTTTAATTCTGATAAAGTCCAATTGGTCAATTCGTTTTGGTGTCGTATCTAAGACATCTTGTTTAACCCAGTGGTCACAAAGTTTTCTTTGTTTTCTTCTGAAATTTTTATAGTTTTAGGTGTCACATTTACGCCTATGATCTCTTTTTAATTAATTTTTGTATGTGATGTGAGGTAAAGAGAGGGTAGGAAATTTTACCCTAGATTTAGTAAATAGAATAAAGTAAGAAAAAGGGAGTCATTTCTTTATGCTGTTTTCCTACAGTAGGGTACCCACACCATATTTATTAATATTGGTAGCCAGTTATTCAGCATCAGGCATAGTTTACTTCTTTCTAATTCACATTTAAAATTTTCGCTAAAATTATTATTAGTTGGGTGATCTCACTATTTATAGATGAGGTGTGTTGCTTTAATGAGCTCCTGTTTTCCAGCAAGTGCCATTGGCAGGATTCACATTCAGGTCTCTCAAGCTTGGGTTCTTTGACTAACATTGTATTGCTTCTCAGAGAGAGGGAGAGAGAGTTTAAGGAAAAGTTTTCCTTAAACTTTTTATCATGGAAATCTTTAGACATATACAAAAGTAGAACAGTATAACAGTTTTTATACATTAATCACTTAGCTTCCGTATTTATCAACTTTCTTTCTGAGTCATTTTACCTATTTATTTCCAAAGGTCTTTCTAACATTTCCAACTTAAAAAAAAAAAATTCCATGTGTAGCAAAATTGTACAGTAACTCCTATTTGTCATCTACTCAGTTCCGTAGTCAAATTTTCCCACTTGTCTCAAAAATGTCTTTTTTTACAGTGTTTTGAATCAAGATCCAGATAAGATTCCTGTTTTGTATTTTTCAAAATGTCTCTTAAATTTCTCTTAATCGACAACAGTACTATCCCCCTTACCTTATTTTTTTAATGTCGTTTATTTGTTGAGGCAACGGTCATTTGTTCTGCCCAGTTTTCCACATTCTAAATTTGGTTGATTGCATCCTTAAGCTGTCTCTATGACGTTAGTCTCTATCTTCCTTATTTTCCTAGAAACTTGTAGTGAGATCTAGAGGCTGGGTTAGTTTCAGGTCAGTTTTCTTTTGGTAGAGTGATATGTACTTCCTACTACATCATGTCAGCAAGCATGTATTGTCAGAGTTTCCCACTTAGTGATGTTAAGATTGTTCAGTGAGTTCATGTTGTCAGCGTGGTCAGTCTATTATAAAGTTCTTTACTGTGATATTGTGATTTATTATAAGAAATACATATTTTGTTTTCTATGTAGTTTCTGGCACAGAGCTCCTGAAACCCTTGGAATTTCCTAAGTGACAAAAGTGATAAAGATCTCCTTTATATGTTTGTGTTATGTTAATGAAGTGACTTTTGGACCCTTCTGAAAATGGGGGCTGGTTACCTGTAGGGTTGGAACTTTTTAAGTTTCGAATCCCAGCTCCTGTGACCTCAAGTGAGGAGAAAGGGGCAGCAGCTTGAATCAGTCCCCAGTCATGCCAATATAATGAAGCCTCAATCGAAACCCAAAAGAATGGGCTTCAGACAGCTTCTAGGTTGGTGAACACGAGTTTCTGGGGGATTGGCTTTCTTGGAAAGGACATGGAAGCTCTGAGCCCTTTACCTTGCCCTGTTCCTGAATTATATAACCTTTTGTAATCAACTGGTCATCTAGTAAGTAACATGTTTCTCTGAGTTCTGCGAGCCGCTCTAGCAAACGAATCAAACCCAAGAAGGAGATTGTGGGAATCTGTTTTATGTCCAGTTGATCAGTACAGGTGACAACCTGGACATGCATTTGACCGGGTGGGGGATGGCGGGGCAGATAAGACAGTCTTGTAGGGCTGAGCCCTTAACCTGTGGGATCTGATGTTACAGCCAGATGGTGTTAGAGAATTGCTTGGTGGTGTAGGAACACACCCTACACTCCTATGTTTGGTGCATAATTATATACTCACTAACTTTTCATCTAATGGTTTAGCACTGGGTGAATTCTTCAGTTGGTATTAATTTGCTATCTTCTCTTTCCCAGGAATCCATACCTGTTTTGTATGTAAACAGAGTGGGGAAGATGTTAAAAGGTGCCTTCTGCCCTTGTGTGGAAAGTTTTACCATGAAGAATGTGTCCAGAAGTATCCGCCCACTGTCATGCAGAACAAGGGCTTCCGCTGCTCCCTCCACATCTGCATAACGTGCCATGCTGCTAATCCGGCCAGTGTTTCTGCGTCTAAAGGTATGGGTTTCTCCCGTGGGCCAATCTTATTCTAATATGTCAGTTTTAATAGCAGTGGGTATCTCCTTGTGCAATCTGGCATGTCTCTGTGACCTCTCTACCTTTATGTGAGAAAAGAGAATAATGGACTAGTTAAGTAGTCACCGCATTGAATTCTATGGAGCTCTAATGTTATATGGTACTTTTAAATATTTGGATTTTATGTGAGATGTTAGTTTGAAAAAGTATTCTGATGCATGTCTTTCTCCCTTTACCCCATTAGACCAAAGTGTATTTTCCTTCCATGTGCTCTTTATATCTGTGGTTGTCAAATGTGATATTCAGATATGCATGTAGGTCTGAACTGAGGTGTTTTTTGTTTTGTGTTGATTTTTTTTAATGGAAACTCCTGTTCTGAACTCTGTTTTCTGCTTCATAGTTAGATTGAGAGCTGAGGTTTCTCAAACTGTCTGGGTATAGATAGGTGAACTCAAATTTTTAAATCTGTTCCCATTAGGAAAACAATAATTTCTTTCTGTTCAATAATGGTGGGTTTCTTACTGATTTTCCTAAAAGCTAAATAAAATAAATATGTGTCTCTATTGTTAAATACTGTGTGTCCAAAGAGCCCCCACTTCATCCATAGGGGATTGAACAGGAAGACTTAGCATTGTAGACTTTTCTTTTAATTAGTCTTTTAATCAGATTGGCAGTACCTTTTGTAAGTTGATTTCCAGGCCCTGTATATCAAGGGTCCCCATCCCCTGGGCTGCAGATTGGTACCAGTCCATGGCCTGTTAGGAACTGGGCTGCATAGCAGGAGGTGAGTGGCAGGCCAAGCCAGCAAAGTTTCATCTGTATTTGTAACTGTTCCCCAACGCTAGCATCACTGCCTCAGATCCACCCCAGATCATCAGGCATTAGATTCACATAGGCACACTGGTCCCTGGTGCCAAAAAGGTTGGGGACCGCTGTTTGTAGATCTCTTCAGTCTTGAGTAATTTGCTTGATCCAAATTTCAGTTTAACCATGAGCTACTTTCCCCTTTTCAGTTGTAGATTGCATTTAGGTGGTTTGGCAGTGTTTTTAAGTTGAAGTATGTTAGAGCATTTATTTCATCTGGGCAGGGGTAGAGGGCTTTATTCACCTGAAAAGCTTTAAGAATCACAGAGTAGCAGACAACAAAAGCAAGCATTAGTGTTCCTCCTAGCTGGCCTTTTATTCTGATTGTGCACATCTCTATCACCATCCCCACCCTTAGCCCCCTTCCTAGGAGTCAGGGCAGGGGTTTGAATAGGGCTTTACTTTATGGTGCAGTCTCACTTACAGTTGTGGGATCTGACTCCTCGTGGCGACATATCACATTGCTCCCACCTGAACTTTTCACAGTGAATTGGGTATTTAAGATCCCTTCCCTAAGTAGTGCTTCATTCTATTTGTGACATTTTCTCAGTGCTAGCAAATAGACTTGAATAACTCATATATTTTTATGTTTAATCTATTTTTCTTTTGCTCCCCTGGTTTTCCTGCTTCTCATATTTTTAGGTCGTCTGATGCGCTGTGTCCGCTGCCCTGTGGCATACCATGCCAACGACTTTTGTCTGGCTGCTGGGTCAAAGATCCTTGCGTCTAATAGTATCATATGCCCTAATCACTTTACACCTAGACGAGGCTGCCGAAATCATGAGCATGTTAATGTTAGCTGGTGTTTTGTATGCTCAGAAGGTAAGACATGGCTTCCTGATGGATGAATAGTCTAAAAAGATTAATACAAAATTTGAACTGCAACAAAAAGTTTTCTTCACATTGCCGCTACAAGAAATATTGAGAAGTGATATCCCAAATTAATGATAACATAGCAGAACTTTCAAACTTGGTTTAGTTTCCCAGTAGGAAGAGGATTTATTTTTATTTTGAATAATGATTTGATTTTTATAAAAATGTTAAACAGTTGAAGTAGTAAAGAAAAAGAGAAGACAGAGGAAACAAAATCACTCTTGGAAAATGGGGGATTGCTGTCAGATGGTATAAATTTCCAGTTATAAAATGAAGAGGTTTGGGGATGTAATATACAGCAAGGTGACTGTAGTTAACAATACCGTGTTGTATATTTGAAAGTTGCTAAGAGAGTAGACCTTAAAAGTTCTCACCACCACCACCACCACCACCACCACCACCACAAAAAAAAAAAAAAGTAACTGTGATATATTGGATGTCTTACCTAATCTTATTGTAGTAGTCATTTCATAGTATATATCAGTCAGGTCATTATGTTGTATACTTTAAACTTATACAGTATTACATGTAAACTAATCTCAAAGCTGATTAGAGAAAAGAAGAAAAAAATAAACTGGTAGGTAAAACATGTAAAACAATAGATAGATAGATAGCTCGCCCGCCCTCCCGCCAGCCCAAAATCACCCAAAGTTCCACCATCAGAAAAAAACGTTGCATAACATTAAATGATACCACTCCAGAGAGCTGTGCATATAAACAGATGGAAGTGATAGATAACTGGAGGGTGAAACTTGGAGTTACATGCTTGAGTCTAGCATATTTAAAGCATGCTTATTTCTGGCATAAGATAAATAAGGCATTTATTGTATACCTTAAATATGAATCCTTTTTACCTGAAATTATTATCTGCAACCATAAGGATTTCAGATTCATATGTGTAAGTTGAGTCACTTTGAGTGAAAATCTTTAAGAAGTGAAAATTCATTATTAATGCAGTATATATAATAAATCTGGTGTCTGAAAACTTGGTTGGGGGGGGCTGGCTTAAATCTAACTAAAATTTAGGCAACATACCCTATCACTATCTGTGATTTTTGTCACCAGTGAAAATTACAGATATTGCACTTGTAGATGTCTTAAAATATCATCTGCAGTCATTACTACTGCTAGATACTATTTATGCATTACAAAGGAACGCATATAATGTAATCTCTTGTTCTAACATTTTGAGCAGTGTCTTTTTTATCTTGTATATTCCATTTATGCATTTTTAGATGTTATTCTGAAAGGGGCCACAGGTACTAAGAGAGTGCAAACCATTAAAAAACAAGTAATTTAAAAAGAGGGAAGGAACTGACCTTCTGGAGACTGCTTATATGTCAGACACTACTAGGCAATTTATTTACTTGTTTATTCCTCAAACAGATGTGCTTGTTCATTGTAGAAAACAACTTACCATTGATGGAATTATCTCGGCAAGAAAAGTGAATTCTCCAAGAGCTCAAATCTAACATTAGTTAAAGCTTGTGTTCTTTATACTCTGGTCATTGGTGTCATAGATACTCCCTTTATTTAGAGTGTTAACCTTTTAGTGAAGTAGAAGAAATGTATATATGTGTGTGTATACATACTACATGACTTGTAGAGGTTTGCCCTAACCTAATTTTGTCAGTTAGATCTCATGTTTATTGCTGCGAATCTAACAAACCTGCAGGGATGTGGTTCAGGAATATTGGAAAGAGAACACTTGCAGGAAAGTCTTCCTAAATAACTAATTAAATTACTAGGCCCTTGGCCGAGAGGTAAATAATTGGTTAGGAGGTAAGCAAAAGGTGTTTCAACTGTATCTTTACATGCAGCCTTGTGATTCTGAGTGGCAGATTTTTTTATTCTTGTAGGAGGCAGCCTTCTGTGCTGTGATTCTTGTCCTGCTGCTTTTCATCGAGAATGCCTGAACATTGATATCCCTGAAGGAAATTGGTATTGCAATGACTGTAAGGCAGGCAAAAAGCCACATTATAGGGAAATTGTCTGGGTAAAAGTTGGGCGATACAGGTGAGTAAGCATGGAAGCTGGCACTGATTTCATTTACCATCCTCTTTCTTGAGATCTCTTTATATACAGTGTTAAACTTTTTAAAAAATGATCTCCCTGGTAAAGCAAGGCCCGCCTCTCCCCAATTAATTTTCCATTATAAAAGAAAAACTCACTTTTTTTGCAATCATAAGAATAAATACAGATTATCTGTGGAAAATTTCATTAATGAAAATTAACCCATAAGCTTACAAGCAGAGAAGATATATTGCTAACATTTTGGCGTATTTACTTACAGACACACCAATATACACATCCTCAAGTAATTGGCTTTATAGTTTATACTCAGTTTTGTGTCTTGCTTTTTATCTTAAAATTATTTTTATTGATCATGGAATGTACAAAAGAATATTAAAATGTGCACAATTTTAAAGATTAGCAAAAGGAATGCCTGTGTATGTACCTCCCAGTTAAATGGCGCATTACTGATTGATCCTTTTGAAAGTCTCCTTCCATTCCCCTATCTGAATTCCCCACCCCCAAAGGTAACTACCACTGTACTGCATTTTGTGTTTTTTATTCCTTTGCCTTACTATATAGGTTTACAGTATGTATAATGCTTTGTTCTGCATGTTTTAGACCTTTGTATAAGGCTCCTTGTTGCTATATTTTCCTGCAACTTGCTTTTTTCATTCATTTATTCTCTCAAGCTTTATTATGGTTAGCACAGAGCTCTAGTTCATACACTTTAGTCATACGGTCTAGTGTACTTTAGCCATCGACTCTCTTGTCTGGGCCGTGAACATTCTGTAATTGTTTCTTGGTATACGTGTGCAGGGGCTTCTCTAAGGCATTTTCAGGATAGAAGAGCAGGGAAAGACTTGCCAGTTTTAATATCTAAGGCCAAATTGTCTTCCTAAGGTGGGCGTATCAATTTATGTATTGGGGGGGGGGCATTTCATGGTGTCATTTTTCTGTTCCCCGATAATTATTGAAAGTTTCCTTTTTAAAGCCCAGATTGTATTTCATTATATAGTGTGCCATAGTATTGAGCATTTAGGTTTTCATTTTTGTAGATAGTACTTCAGTGAATATTAGTCATAAGATTTTGTTTATATTTCTAATTATTTCCTTTTATAGATTCCTTGAAGTAGAATAACTGAGTCTAAGGGAGTATGTTTGTGTATGCAAGCCATGTGCATGAGGATGAGTGTTCTCAGGCTTTCAGCACATACTACTTGTTTGTTCTCTAGTAAGATTGTAAGAATGTTCAAGGTCAGACTTTAATGTGGATAGACAGACATTGCTATTTCTTATTCCTGTCCTAAAAGTAGGTTATTTTCCTAGTGCCTTGCAGTCTTCTTGAGTTTTTCATCTTTGTTTTCACCTTTCCCAGGTGGTGGCCAGCTGAGATCTGCCATCCTCGAGCTGTACCTTCCAACATTGATAAGATGAGACATGATGTGGGCGAGTTTCCTGTGCTCTTCTTTGGGTCTAATGACTATCTGTGGACTCACCAGGCCCGAGTCTGTCCCTACATGGAGGGGGACGTGAGCAGCAAGGATAAGATGGGCAAAGGAGTAGATGGGACATATAAAAAAGGTAACTGTATCCTTTTTGTTTCTCATACCAACACAGACCTCTGTTGCCTGAGCTTCTGCTCTGTGTTAGAATTCACACAGATTCCATTAGCAGCTGTGTACTACCCTCTGGGAGTGTATGTGGCTGCAGCTACAGGATTTTGCAGGGAAATTTACCCACATAACTCACTGTTTTTGAGCCTAACCTTTACTTAACTGGAATTTCCTTTAGGGAGGTTTTTTTGTCTCATCAGTTCAATTTTCACATCTCATCAAGTACTGGAGCTTTGGAATTATTTTATAGAAGAAACATTGTAGTTTGCCAGGCAAGGAACACAACCTCTGGCAGAGCCATATTTGTTCCAAGGAGAGTTTTTTTTCTTGTTTGTTTAGTTTGCTAAGAAGAAATAAAATTCATCAAAAATTATAGAGCAGTAAAAGATAGTGAAAATCAAAGTTTCAATATTCTGAATCAAAAGAAATTTTTATAAGCCGGCCTACCAGTGAAGGAGTGGGGACATTTGGGGCCAGGAGAGGTCACTTTTCTCTTACTACATAATGAGTGAAGGTTGCTCTGAGAATTCAATGAGATAATTAAAAAACTAACCTGCAGGGCACATAGTTGGTATCCTATCAATGGTAGCTACCTTCTTCCATTAGCTGTCTTTTGAAAGACAATACAGGTATCTCTTGTTGTTTGAATATATTCAGATATTTATATATAAGATTTTGTCTGTGTGGTGAGATGAAGAGGATCCTAAGGTGAAACTTCCTGGACAGGGAATGAGAATGATGTTCATAGGGAAGAAACTTAACAGAGGTTCTGTTTGCTTCAAGTTATTTCAGTGGGTCTTCACTTCTCTTGTTGGCCATGTGGTTTCTCTGTAGACATGGGCTGTCAGTACTAATACCATAGGAGATTGGGTCTTGAGTCGTTAGTCTCAAATGATAAGGGACCAAGTAACGAACATTTTTGCCCGCACAGAGCTGGTCACCACCAAGTCCGGGAGAGAAGGTAGAG
>NW_006443124.1:14447888-14466242 GCF_000325575.1 Pteropus alecto
CTTTTTCTATGCCTTGACCCTGGGCTAGCTGGGTGCCACTGCAAGGAACACATGTTTCTTATTGGAGAACTAGACACAGATACCAGCAGTCAAAATGCCATTTATTGAGTGTTGTGGCAGAAGTGTGCATGGTACACTGTGCGAGCAGACCAGGAGGAAGCATGGCTGCACTGGGGATTACAGTTTGGAAAGCATATACGACTTCTTTCCTAAGTGATGCTCTGAAGAATGAACCATAATGGTAATAGTTTCCATTTGTTGTTTGCCAGGCCATGTTCAGGGTTTGTTTTTTGCTTTAAATCTTTGTGGCAAACCTATTGGACACTATTATCCTTATCTTACAGATGAGGAAACTGAGGCACATAAAAGTTAAATTATTTGCCCAAGGTCCTAGTGCTGGTAAATGATAGAGGAAGGTTTCAAACTCTAGTAGTTGGGTGTCAGAATCTGATTTCTTAACCCTAACACGGACTGGGAAGAAGTTAATCTAAAATGTTGTAACAAGAAGAAAGCACATGCGAAAGCACACGTTCAGTCTAACATGCTGAGTTAGCGACCCACAAGTGTTCAGTGTAGTTAAGCACAGGCTCAGGGGGGCACTGGACTGTTTGCCAGAAAGGTAAGTGTTAGATGGTCAGAGCAGAGCTTTAGAAATCTCAGTCTGAGTAGAGTGTCGGGACCATGGAAGGTAAGGCTGCCACCAGAAATGTCAGTGAGATAGCTATTTCAGCAGTTCTGGGCAGAGATGTTGAGACTGTCACAGGGAGGTGTCCATGGGGTGGAGAAGATGATGGGTATTGGATAGACATAAATGGATAGACTAGGTAGGACATGCTAAACATTACAGTGGAGGAAGAAGGGACTTTAGAACAATTTAGAGGACTTCTAAATTTAGAGGCAATATGAACTCTGCTGGATGGTGACAGGGAAATGGAGAAAAAGGGATGGATCGGAGGAGCGATTCTCCTTAAAGAACTGACAGCATGGGGAAAGCTACAGAAGGAAGAGGGGAGAATTGGAATTCTTTTCAGAGTTTTTAACCTAAGTCAAGAATAATGAATTAAAATTTTGCTCTAAGTGGAGAAGAATGAGAATCTTAAGATTTTGTTGGACCTTTCAGATATTACAGTCATTTAATCACATGAAAGTATGGGCCTTGAACGCGGATTACGAAGGTCTGTGTTTGCATCATTAGAGCTAATAGTTGATATTTACAAAATGCATCTTAGGACAAGAGTAGGACAGGTGCGCAACTAAATAGGCAAGAAGGAGAGGCAAACTTCAACTTTGGATTTCTTCCAGAGGAACGTGGCATGTTACCTGGGGCACCTAGGAGGCAAAAATGTTTCTGGAATCAGGAGGTTCAGGACTGAGGAAAGAATTAGGCTTAAAGGCAGTGACTGTGCTGAGCAGACATGGTCTAGTTGTTGTTAGGATATGTTATGTGTGGGCTTTTTAAAATCATTTAGCTGCTGTTTTTGTTTTAAATTTTCCTCTGAAGCTAGTAGTCTGTATTGTGCCATTTATAGTTATAGGTTATGTTTTTTCTTAATGATATATCTGAATACCGTAGGACTGTAACTTACTTGAAAATAGAAGTTGTATATACTTCTTGATTTTCCATTGAGTGTTGATGATATTTGTCTAAAACATGGATTTTATCCCACTTAAAGGGGAAAAAAAAGCGAAATGACTCCACCCAGAGATTAAGTGACTTATGCTGTGTGTTTTCTTAGCTCTTCAGGAAGCTGCAGCAAGGTTTGAGGAATTAAAGGCTCAAAAAGAGCTAAGACAGCTGCAGGAAGACCGAAAGAATGATAAGAAGCCACCGCCTTATAAACATATAAAGGTGAGAAGAGACCTCAGGAGACTCCATCTCAAGGGGAGCCCCTGGTATAGCTTGCCCTCTTCCCAGTCTGTTCATAACAATTGGAAGCACAAGCACAGTTGTTTTTAAGTAGAGGTCTGAGCTTGAAAGAAGAAAAAAGTGCCATTGTGTGCACTTTATAAAATGACTTATGCGTTGATATAGTCTCTTTTCCTCTTGCCTTGGAAAGTCCTCTCTTACAAGTAGCTTGAATCAAATTCTGTTTATAGTCAATATCTTGTGGTTTGAAAGGGACCAAGGAACCATGATTAAAAATGATAAAATGGCTCTGAGATCGTGTGAATAGTATACCTGGGTAAGTCTTCTTGGGTAGTGGCTGATACTGAAGATTTCGGTGACCAGTATGATGAGGATTCCCAAGGTCAGGAGGATTCATGTTAAGTGTATCTAACCCTTAGTGTAACTCTTAGAGTCATCACCATTTATTACCTGGGTTCAGTGGGCTCTTTGTATTTTTCATATTTTTAAATCATTTTTATAAATAATTTATAGAAGTAAAGATAAAAGAATAGTAAAGAACAAATTTATTAGACGTTTTAGTAGCACAATCACCATGTTGAGCCTGGCTATTGTTGGAGCAACTTCCCACAAGTGATTTAATCACAGAAGTTAGAGGCCAGGGTCTTCACTTAGAAAAACAAACAAACAAACAAAAAAACGTATTTCCATGAAAAAGATTTAGAACAAGGATTGGCAAATTATGGTCTATGGGCCAAATCTGGCCTACTATGGTTGGGGGAAAAATAAAAATATTTTCTGACACATGAAGATTATATGACATTCATATATCAGTATCCATAAAATAAAGTTTTATTGGCACACAGTTGTGCTTTTTTATTTATGTATTGTCTGTTGCTACCTTTGTTAAAATGACAGAGTTGAGTCAATGTGCCTCCAAGATCTAGGGCCTACAAATCCTAAAATATTTGCTGTCTAGCCCTTTACAAAAAGTGTGCTAAATCCCTATTTAGAGTATTGGTGTTGTTCTTAATTAACCATGTGTATTTATTTGTTTGGTATTTCTGTTTGTTTGTTGCTTTATGTTAGGCAAGAAACTTACTTGGGGTTAATAACAGGTTAAATCAGGAAAGAATAATTGAAACATACCTTTATATAAAGAAAAGGAGTAGGATGAAACTTTTGGGGGATGTCGTGATGTCAGGTAAACATAACTTTGAATAAGAGGTGAATATTCAAATGCCCTATGTAGGACCTGCCCTCTCAGATGATTAAGCTCAGCCCTTGTTTTCTATCCCTGTAGAACTTGCCTTAGTAGGTTTGTGGCTTCCAGTTGCATATAGTAAGAATATTCCTCCATTAACAAGAGTTTTACAGTTTTCACCAGTATTTTGAAGAATCTGGGAAGAGATCTGGCAGTGAAATTGTCCTTTTAAGTTATTAAGAGAACTGGGTTGAAGACAATATATTTCTACAAACAGATCGTAGATTTTATAATATTGTTAAAGAACAGAAGGCAAACAATAAAGTGTTAGAAATGAAACTATTTGAGAATTTAGAGGGTGGAAATAACTGTTAAGGTGTAATCATAATGATTTTTGATTGGAGTTGGTAATCTAGAATATTTGATGTGACAATTACAAGGGACATTAAAAGAAAGAATTATAACATCTGTCTTGTTTAAAGGCTGCTAGGCTCTTTACTAGATTCTTTACCATATATTTCTTATTCTCACAAGTCTTGCAATATAATTTATCAAAGTCACGCAGTTCCTGAATAGTTAAATTTTATGTATGGGATGGGTTTCTGAAGATTGGCAGTTTGACTATTCCCAAGTGAAATAATACCAAGTAGGGAGACTCATTCCTATAGTGTACAAATCCATCTCCTTTATGGAATGTCTATTTTTTTTTTTCATCAGCATCGTTGCTTCTATTGTAAAAACTAATGGCTTTAGTGTCACAGTAGCTCTTTGATTTTTATGTTTTATAAGACTAGATTTGCTCTGTAGTTTTCAGTACTAGCAGCACTACTAAGTAAAATGCTTGCGTGACATTGCTGCAGTCTATTAGAAAAATTTCAAATTATGATAGTAAATATTAAAGTACATCTTCACATACAGATACAGGAACCGCAATTACCCAAAGACATTTCCATGTCAGTCATTTTCTCTCTTAAGACGTGTAGCAGCCAAAGTGATGCCACCATGTGGCAATAGCAGAAACCCAGTTACAATTCACTTGGCCTACCACATTTGAAATTATGGTTCTTTAAAATTAATTTTTAAAAAATTTTTGTTAGATTCATATTTTTTTTATGTCAAGTGAAGCCTTATTTTTAGGTCAAACTGCCTAAATTTTTATTTTCTTCAGATGTTTTGTGATAAAATATAGATAACAAAATTTGTCATCTTAACTATATTTAAGAGTTCAGAGGTATTAAATGCATTCATATCCATCACCACTGTCATCTCTAGAACGTTTTATCTTTTTGTAAAACTGAAACTCTATACCCATTAAACAATAACTCTCATTTTCACCTCCTCTTGGTCTCTGACAACGACCATTCTACTTTTTGTCTCTAATTTTGACTAAGTAAGTTATATAAGTGGAATCATACAGTATTTGTCTTTTTATGACTGGCTTGTTTCATGTAATGTAATGTCTTCCAGGTTCATATATGTGGTAGTATATTTCAGAATTTCCTTCCTTTTTAGGCTGAATAATATTATTTGTACTGAATTTGGCTTATCCATTCATCTTGTCAATGGACTCTTGGTTTGCTTCCACATTTTAGCAATTGTGAATAATGCTGCTAAATCTTGATAGTTCAAAATCATGTAAAATGTGGTATGTAACTTTAAGGAAAAAAAAAAAACCTGCCCTTTATAGGTCCTGAATTGCCTTGTGTTGACTTGCATGATGTATGTGTTTCTTCCCAGGTGAACCGTCCTATTGGCAGGGTACAGATCTTCACTGCAGACTTGTCTGAAATTCCCCGTTGCAACTGTAAAGCTACTGATGAGAACCCCTGTGGGATAGATTCCGAGTGCATCAACCGCATGCTGCTCTATGAGTGTCATCCCACAGTCTGTCCTGCTGGGGGGCGCTGCCAAAACCAGTGCTTCACTAAGCGCCAGTACCCAGAGGTGGAAATTTTTCGCACATTACAGAGGGGCTGGGGTCTCCGAACAAAAACAGATATTAAAAAGGTGAAGAAAACTTTTCTTAATTTCCAGATTTTTTTACTTTGCAATTGTTTAATATGAGTAATTCTTGATGAATATGAGAAAATTGATCATAAAGGAAAATAACAGTGTAGAAATTAACCTTCTTGCCATAGCCTCCTTGAGTTCAGAAGCTTGAGAATAGATGTGCTCCTTTATATCTCAAAAGTCCTTAGTCTTGATCGTGTTCACTGTGTATGAGGATGAAAAAATGAGGGAAATTAAGAGAAACTGTGGCCTTACTTGCTTTTTTCTGAAAACCCTAGAATCTGTAGTTAAGAGAGGATAGTGAGCACATAATTCAGAGGTGTTAATCACCTGCTAATAAAATCTTCTTTTACTGAGGGAAAATAGGTTTGGGTTCATAGAACATGAAGGAGAAGAGGATTGGGCCTTTTCTGATGAAAATGTAGTAATATCTTCAACTTCAAACTTGGAAGGACCTGCAAGTTTCTGATAAGTAGATAATATTGTATATTTTTGTGTAGAATAAAACTTATTTGACATTTTAATAAACCTTTCTCTGATTATACTTTCTAAAGAATTTCACTGAAGTTCATTTCTAGGAAAGAAAGTGAATCTAGGTTATCTCCTTAGTCATTTGCTAAGACATTGTGCTGAGGATGCAGTGCTCAGTAGGACACATGCTCCATGCTTGCATAAAGTGTTGATTCTAGAGAAGGGGAGACAGTGAACAAGTAATCACCCAGTGAGGAAGCAAAAAGGGTTCTTCAGGCATGTGGCCGAGAGCCTGAAACTTGCTTGTCTCTGTTTTAAGTTGAGACTTGAAAGATAACTAGTTGTTGGCTTAGATCAGTTGAGTGTTAAAGCATTGCAGATGGAAGGGACACTAGTATAACTGTAGTGTAGTGAGTCAGAGATACAGAAGTGTGACATATGGAAGGGCAGCAGGCAGGGCATGTTCCAAGGAAAAAGAACATAGTTTAGGGAAGTTGACTTTTAGACCTTTATGCAGGAAAAGGGATTAACTATTCATTTCGTCATTATAATGGAGCCTTAGTTTACTTACTTGCATTTTGGTTGATCTTTTAGGTCCAGTGTGTTCCTATCTTTCTCAGAATGGCAGTAGTAGGAGTGAGGAGATTGTCAGTAGTTGAAGCATCGTATTTGTTATGTTTTTTGAATAAACCTTTGTTAAGTGACCATTACATGCACATGAACAGTTGCGGAGAATCTGTGGAGAATAATAAATCTGTTATTTTCTTTCTTTCTTTTTCTTTTTTTTTTTTTTAAGTAAGGTGTACCTGTGAACACAGTTGTGCTTTTTGCCACTAACAGCTGTTTCTTGTTCTAGGGCGAGTTCGTGAATGAGTATGTGGGTGAACTGATAGATGAAGAAGAGTGCAGAGCTCGGATCCGTTACGCCCAGGAACATGATATCACTAATTTCTACATGCTTACCCTGGACAAAGTAAGTAATAGGAAGTACTAGTTCCATTGTTGTAAAATTGTGAAGTTAGTGTTTCCCAGCCACAGTGTTTGTAGGCATGTCATACACTGCCCGAGTAGTGTCTCTCCCCATGTTCATAGGGCCGCTTGGTCAGGGTCCTGGAGGAGGTATATGTGCTCTCGTTTCTGGCTGTGCGTGCACCCATGGCCGACGGCAGCGCTGCTTTTAGCATTCTTTTTAAGCTATCCATTGTAAGTTGGGAACTATATCTTTTAGTATTTTTCCTGTAGGATTAAAACTTGAAGCCAGAGAAGTAAATAATCATTCTTTTATTTATTTTACAGATTGAGAAACTTATTGTCGATATTTAATTAGTGCATTGAGAAGGTCATATGAATTGACTATAGAACTCAGCTTATGAACCCAAGTCAGCTTTCCAATTAAGAATTTTTGGATGAGTTTCATTTCATTGGTCCCTAGAATTATATTTGGAACTTATTCCTAATTCTGATATCCTAATATGTTTATTTTCTATGTATCTGAGATTCTTCTTTGTATCTGAATATTAGATTCTGCTAGCTTGTTAAAATTATTATTCTTTCTTCCACTAGCTTTTGTAACAGAATTCTTGTGTGATATGTAACTGAACATTTATCAAGTTGTACCTTAATGCTTTATGAGATCCTCACCTCCAGATGTTCTCATCTTTTAGAATGAGCTCGGCATCAGTATTAAAATCTCCTTAGGTGATTTCTAATGTGGAGCCAGGGTTCAGGATTACCTAATTTAGAGGATGGGACAAGCTGCTGCTTTTAGGACTTCATATATCAGAATCACCTATTGGGCTTGTTATGAAACAAATTGCTGGGCCCCCTCAGAGTTTCTGCTTTAATATATCTGAAGCACAATCCAAGAATTTGCATTTCAAATAAGTTCCCAGGAGGTGATGCTAGTGCTGATCCAGGGAGTGCACTTTGAGAATCCCTCCTCCGGGAAATTCTGACTTTACAAATAGGAACTCTAGTGTGTTAGAATTTTCAGGAAGTGAATCTCTTGGAATTCTAGGACCGGATCATTGATGCTGGTCCCAAAGGCAACTATGCTCGGTTTATGAATCATTGCTGCCAGCCCAACTGCGAGACACAGAAGTGGTCTGTCAATGGAGATACTCGTGTCGGCCTTTTTGCCCTGAGTGACATTAAAGCAGGTAAGAATCATTTAAGGATTCTGGAGCTAAGAAAGGAATTTCAGATTTTATCATCCAAAAGCCTGACATGTTCTGTAATCCAAAATGAGATTTGCAAACTCTGAGGATGTATGAAAGGCTATCCAGGTCATACTTGTCATGGAAGTTTTTGTTGGTGGCAGTGTGGTAAAATATACGTAACATAAAATTTACCATTTTAACCATTCTTAAGGGTATAGTTCTGTGGCATTAAGTCCATTCACATTGTTTGCAACCATCACCACCATCTGTCTTCATAACTCTTTTCATTTTCCCGAAGTTGAACTCTGTACCTAACTCCCCATTGTCCTCTCCCCAAGCCAGTGGCAACCAGCAGTCTACTCTATGATTTTGACGACTCTATGAACTTCATATAAATGGAATCATAGTGTTCGTTCTTTTGTGACTAACTCATTTCACTTAGCATGGTGTCTTCAGTTTTGGATATGGATGGTTTTATTTATTTAGGTAACATTGGTTAACAAAATTTAGTAAGTTTCAAGTTTACAATTTAACAGTAAGGCATATATATATATATAGAAAGAGAGAGAGAGAGAGAGATATTGCATTGCATGTTTCTCTCCCATAGTTAGATTTCTTTCTGTCACCACATATTTGACCCATTTTACCCCATCTACCTCCCTCCCCGCTACCCTCTGGTAACCACTAGTCTGTTGTTCATGTTCATGTTCATTTGTTGCTTGGGTATGGATGGTTTTAAAGGAAGAAATTTCCAGGCCTTTCCATAACTTTTATATGAAATCCTTGAAAATTGGTCTACCTTAGAAAGCATCAGCAATCCATGGCTCCTTTCTTACCATCCCTTTCACAGTTGCCCTTCACCCATTTTATAAACCAAAGGTTCTCTCTAACCCACATGAAGTTTATGGTTTAAGAGCCCAAGGCTATTTAAAAACAAATTAACAGACAGCTCTCACTTCTAGAATACCAAAGAACTGGACATTTGGAGAATGAACAGCTCTGTCGTGGCCAGCCTAGGTGCCTGTGTCTCTAAGATTTAAGAGTGCAGAAGTGAGGTGTTGTAACCAGGACAGTATTAAGATGTTTGAAAGTAAATCTGATATGGATTAGAGGTTTGAAAGTAAACTTGTATGACAGATATTTTCCATATTAAAAGAGCTTAATCTGTAGCATCAAGGTTTTAATGAATTTATTTTAAACATGTATACATAACATATGACACCCTCTAAACTGCGTGACCTAAAAAAATATTTAGACTTGTATAAAGTTTGTGTATTTTGAATGTACAAAGAAGTACATCAGTTTTCAAAATGAGTTTTGCAGGGACACAAGCAAAACACATTTAAATTTAAAGATCACTCTCTTAGATTCAAACTAAAATGGGACTGGCCTAGATTGTTTGTAATTGACAATAGCATAGTCCAATATGGTTGAAGCGGAAATCCCATATGAGCACTCTGGAAGAAGACCAAAGTTCTTCTTTGCCCAGTGTTGTTTACCTCAGGAAACAGTAATCAAGATAAAATAATTAAAGAGCAATTGGGTCAGGTTTTGGTCTGTTGCCTTTTTTTTTTTTTTAATCTGTAGACATTCCCCCCTTCTCCCCATATAGTTTTTCTCTACAGTTTAAATGCACTGCACAGGAGTTGTTTAGATTTTTCAGAGTTTTAAAGGTTTTAACAATTTTCATATTTTAAAAATTCAACCATTAGTTCTTTTGTTTTTCACTACTTAAAGTACTAAATGGTGAAGGCAACAATGCTTGAACATCACTGTGCTCTGCACTCAGCTGGACTATCATACTGATTTTTAAAATGGTGACTTGTATCAAGTTTTTTGAATGAATGAGTTGAGAGTAAATTAGGTCAATTTCTACTTTGTAACAGGAATTGTCAAGTGAATGCTGTAAAACCTACCATTTATCATATGACAGACACCATTACAAGAATATTATATAATTTAATCCTTGCAAAAATGCTGTAACATATGGTATTATACCTATATTACTTGGATTCTTGGGTTTGACTCCTTGCCTTCTTTTCTCCATTTTTCATTTTCCCCTCTAACCACCTGGGGTCAGGGGCGCGTGTGGTTCCTCTGTATTAATTAATTGCTCAGATGTTACTTGGTCATATGACTTTAGTACTTATATCTCTCCTGACTGCTTTTAGTACCACAGTTGTACTCAGAACCTGAGTTTTTCAATGGGAATGGTCTCCTCTACTGTGTCTAGCCTCAAATTTCTCTCTTCTCCCATATCAGCTCAGGTAGCATGTTGTTGGATTTCTCAGACCTTGTTCTTGTCCTCACTGACTTTTAGTCTGCATGGGTGTGATGGAGAAATGAGACAGAATGTGCTGAGAGCCCGTAGGAGCTGAGGCCTTGGCAGATGGAATCAGAACTGTCAGGCTTGCTCTCCTCCTTACTCATCCAACTTCCTGTGCTCTTCACCTATCTGTTATTCTCTGCCTCTCACGTGTGTCATCTCTTCTCCTTTTGCCCTCCTCATTATGTTCAGACTTCTTTCTAGAATGCTATGAGTCTCTCTGTGTGCATTGATACATTCTGATTTATCCCTGTGTGGTTATGTTTACATACTGGATGCTGAATGAACAGCAAACAGGTTATGCCAAGTATCCTACTATCTTGTGTATATGCTTGGGCTGCATTATAAGCACATTAAATTTATGAAAATTTCAGTTATATACTTATAAATTGTTTAATAAGAAAAGAATAATGTGATAGAATTATTTGTCATTCAGTCCAGTAACTTCCCAGTGGGTGTGACAGAGGAAACACGACGAATATTGAATGTGTTTTATTTGCTTTCTTGGTTTTGGTGGAAATGCATAACAGGAAAGGGACATTTTGTGCCTTAAATCTGTACATAAAGTTTACAATTACTACTCTGTCATATTGTCTCAATAAGCTTGTGAAATTGTTATTTCACCTTTTAAGAGATGGACTCATCTTAGATTGTGGAATAACTGGAATATAAAGCCAGGGCTTTGGGTCTGTGGTCTAGAGTTCTCTGTGCTGAGAACTGTCTTACCCCTTGAATGCTGCCAGTGCTCACACTGGCACAGACCAACAGATTTTTCTTATACTTGCATTCTCAATGCCTGGCACATCAGTGTACAGTCAGTTGTTATTGTTTGTTGGTTTGGTTTTGGTAATGAATTAATATATTTTGAATATGATTGATTAGAAAACAAATGAAAAACAATTCAAATTATTAACACCTGCAGTAAAAGTTAGTTATTATTTGTTAAGCCATTTATGTTTTTCTCTTATTAAGTTGTATTAGCTGATTAGTAATGTTAAAGAATTAGAATTAATATAGTGGGATTTAGGGTTAAGAAATTTTTTTTAAGAAATTTTTTAGTCTTTTAAAAATTAATCTTTTCTTTTAGAAGTCAATATCTTTTGTGGTTAATACAGATGATTAAAACTGTAGATATTAATATTTTCATGATCTCTTACGCAGGCACTGAACTTACCTTCAACTACAACCTAGAATGTCTTGGGAATGGAAAGACCGTTTGCAAATGTGGAGCCCCGAACTGCAGCGGCTTTTTGGGTGTAAGGCCAAAGGTACCTTCCAAACATTTGCATCGGGAATAATGGTGTGGTCCTCCTGCCCTAACCAGTGCAGAGCTGGGTCTTTAAGATGTCTCTTTGAAATAATAACATTGAATAGTTGTCAATGTCAGGGCCACTGGCAATTTACTAAGCATTCTGATGGTCAATTTGGTTACACAAGAGAGTACCTTTGGATATTGTTGAAGTGTTCTGAGCAATCTGACTTCTAATTGGTGATACCTTTCTAGCTAAAAAAAGCTGTAAAATAGGAATCTGTAAAGTGGGTTACTTCCCATGTCTTTATTGGTCTCAGCTGATTTCACTCATATTTCCTAATAAACTACCTGCTGCTTAGATTCTTGGTATCTGCTTGCCCCTCCCACCCTCCCTCTCTCTCTGTCTTTTTTAAGATATCAAAGAATCTAATATGAATTTAAGATTCTAAACTTAGTATAACACTGTAGATAAGTATAGGACCTTTAAATCTTACTGTTGTAACAAGGTATAAACACTGTTGTGTCTTCCTGGTTTTTTATGTGCGCTATAACTGAATTATAATTCTATAACTGTTATGAATTGTTTACAAGTCTGTATCCTGCTTTTCTTAAATATAAAAAACTTTCCTTGCTGTTACATAGTCTTTTTAATCAACATTTTTTAGTGACTGTTAAATTTTTTTCTATGATGAATGGACCATAATAAATGAACATCTAGATGCTTCCAGATTTCTCTATCATAAGTAACAGCACATTGAAAATTGAAGTTTAATTTGGATGCACAGTAGACTATACAGTGACTCTAGTTGGGTATTTCCCGTAATGGTTTTTTGATTATGAAGTCTACTTTAAGAACTGAAAAATGCAAATTAGCATAGAAACCAGTAACTAAAGATGGTAATCATTTTGAACAGGAACACATGAAAATGAAGAGCAGCCACTAAATATTTTATCTTATTAAATAAGGAAAATTATATTGGGTTTTGTTTTGTTTTTTTTTTTGTTTATAATTGATTGGTTAAATGGCCTTGTTCCTTAAGATGTCAGTTGACTTATTCCCTGTAAATTAAAATAGTAACTGAGTTTAACCTGAGTTTAATGGCGTTTACTCTTGTTATGTGCACTGGGGATGTCAGTTTCTGCATCCTTAAGGTCTCTGTACCATTTCACACAAGAATCAGAGAGAAATTGGAGAGCAGACGATTAGAAATGGGAGATCACTATAGGCTAGAAATAAATCAGATTGATCCTGGATGCTTCTAGGCCAAGATAATGTGATGAAAACCACCGGATTTGGTGACCAAGTATGGGCTGCCAGAGGAGACCTGCTGGCTGCACCAGGGTCTGTCTTGGGGAGCAGTGGACATAAATCTAATTTGACTTAAGATTCTATAGCTTGTTGAGGGCAAAGACCCTGAATTAGTTTTCTGTGTCCTTCTGGCATGTGGCTCATACTATTGTTCAGTGAATGTTTATTGAATAAGCTAGGAAATGTGTGCATGCATGCACACACACAGAAGTCTTCCTTAGTTTTGAAATTAAGACAAACATAAAAATAAAACTTATGAAAGGGTAACCATTAACACCGGCATTGTGTGTCAACAAAAAGAAGCACATTTCTCTTTTGTTTTATTCAGGTGGCAAGAGTAGTTGGTAACAAAAGGTACAACTAATATAACCATTTATTGGGTACCTGTGATGTGCAGGGTGCCTTTTTTGCATTTTCTCTTATCTTTACAACAATCTATGAGGACTGTCTCTTCCCAGAGGAGAGACTGAGGCTCAGAGAGGATAGTTAACCTGGTCAAGATCATACAACTAATGTGTCGACAGAATGTTGACTGCTCAATATCTGACCTCTAGAATCAACCCATTGCCACGGAAGAAAAGTCAAGGAAATTCAAGAAGAAGCAACAGGGGAAGCGCAGGAGCCAGGGTGAAATCACAAAGGAGCGAGAGGATGAGTGTTTCAGCTGTGGGGATGCTGGCCAGCTCGTCTCCTGTAAGAAGCCAGGCTGCCCAAAAGTTTACCACGCAGACTGTCTCAATCTAACCAAGCGACCAGCAGGTTGGTGCCAAAATCTGTTTAGAGGGCTCCTTATTCTCTGCCAGAATTCTCAGAGCCCTTTGGTTTCTCTATGCATAGTGTTGAAGGAATATGGTCCATGTTCTCTTTCTGGAAATAAATGACAGCAAAGGCTTAGAACTCTAGGTTATAGAGAAGGGAACAGAAATGCACTTGCTATGTGTCAAATACTTTATATACATTTCTGTTATTATTTTGTCCTAGCAACCCATAAAGATGAGACCTTTTCACCTTCCAATGATGCAGATGAGAAAACAGTAGAGTTTGGTGAGACGACTTATTAAATTAGAGCACATAGATGAAGTGGATTGAAAGCCAGGTTTTCTGACCTCAAGGCCGCTAAGTCATGTTCCTTTTCTAAAGAAAAAGATTGAGACAAAGTAGAGCTTTGGGTCATTCTAGTCAGTGAGGGGTGGACCTGCACCATTGTTAGCCCCCTCCAGCCTGCTGCTTAGGCAGATGTGGAACCCAGGAATTTGTGGTTGGAGAAGTCACTCACCTTTGGGTCCTTGTTTGGAGTTAGAGGGATTTTAGGGATTTTGACCTGCCATCTATTTTAAATGACAAAGGTAAGAAGCCAGTAAGAAGCGTTCCAGGTGAGAAGATTATATATCACTGGTGTACTGGCTTGCTTCCAGGAATTGCAGGAAGAGAAGAACTTTGGGGTGGGAGTGAAAGGAGTTTGTCCCTGAATTAGCTTTCTTTCGATATGTGGTTGCCAAGGTAATGAAATAATAGAAACTGAGGTGGTATGAGGGCAAGGCCATAACATTTACCTGTTCGTGCCAAGGAGTGGAAATAGGAAATTGTTTCAGAATTAATTACTCAGGGCCATAGCTGGCACAGGCTGTGATAGAACTGATCTTGCTTATGATCCAGGAGCATAGTTTATTTGGAAGGAGCCATGGTAGAAACACTGCCCATGACATAGACTCTCAGGTGCCATTAAATGGGGGCAAATAAACAGCAGCTCAGGTTAGCTTTGTGTGGACGATGTAGGTAAAGTTTATGCTAGCTTAAAATTGAGCAAGGGTAAATCTGCTTCCATTTTTCACATTTGTATATCTCTTCCGTCTTCCTACTGCTAATAACCAAATATGGAGGAGTTTAAATTGCTGAGATTTTTCTCCTTAGAGTTGAAAATTTCAAGGCTATATAGGACAAATGGAGTTTGCAAAAATATAAAAGTAGTATCCTCACATTCTGTCTAAGGGGAGCTTTTTTTATATGTGGTTGTGCAGAAGAGGAAGCTGAGATCCTGGGGCAGGGGAGGCATGAGCTTGCTGCAAAATGGGTCAGTTTGAAATAACTCTTAGGATCTGGTTCCAGAAACATGGCCCATCTCATATGTATCTCTTGTTTTCCTAAGCTTTTGTTTCACATCTGTATTTTCAGGGAAATGGGAGTGTCCTTGGCATCAGTGTGACATCTGTGGGAAGGAAGCAGCCTCCTTCTGTGAGATGTGTCCCAGCTCCTTTTGCAAGCAGCATCGGGAAGGGATGCTCTTCATCTCCAAACTGGATGGCCGTCTGTCTTGTACTGAGCATGACCCCTGTGGGCCCAACCCTCTGGAACCTGGGGAGATCCGTGAGTATGTGCCTCCTCCAGTACCGCTGCCTCCAGGCCCAAGCACTCACCTGGCAGAACAATCATCAGGAGTAGCTGCTCAGGGGCCCAAGATGTCGGACAAGCCACCTGCTGATACCAACCAGACATTGTCGCTGTCCAAAAAAGCTCTGACAGGGACTTGTCAGAGGCCACCGCCTGAAAGACCTCCTGACAGAACTGACTCCAGGCCCCAGCCTGTAGATAGGGTCAGGGACCTTGCTGGGTCAGGGACCAAACCCCAATCCTTGGTATCCAGCCAGAAGCCATTGGACAGGCCACCTTCAGTGGCAGGACCAAGACCCCAACTATCTGACAAAACCTCTTCAGTGACCGGCCCAAGTTCCTCATCCTCAGTCAGGTCCCAACCACTGGAAAGACCTCTGGGGTCAGCTGACCCAAGGCTGGATAAATCCATAGGTGCTGCCAGCCCAAGGCCCCAGTCACTGGAGAAAACCCCAGTCCCTGCTGGCCTGAGACTTCCGCTGCCAGATAGACTGCTAGTCACCAACAACCCTAAACCCCAGACTTCAGACAGGTCCCCAGATAAATCCCATGCCTCTTTGTCCCAGAGATTACCACCTGACAAAGTGCTATCAGCTGTGGTCCAAACCCTGGTAGCTAAAGAAAAAGCACTGAGGCCTGTGGACCAGAATACTCAGTCAAAAAATAGAGCTGCTCTGATGGCGGATCTCATCGACCTAACTCCTCGCCAGAAGGAGCGGGCGGCTTCTCCTCATGAGGTCGTACCACACATTGATGAGAAGATGCCAGTGTTGGAGTCCAGCTTGTGGCCCGTCAGCAAAGGTCTGGGACAGATGCCTCGAGCTGTTGAGAGAGGCAATGTGTCAGATCCTGTCCTTCAGCCTCCTGGGAAAGCCACGGCCTCCTTGGAGCATCCTTGGCAAGCTGTTAAATCACTCACCCAGGCCAGACTTCTTTCTCAGCCCCCTGCCAAGGCTTTTTTATATGAGCCAGCAACTCAGGCCTCAGGAAGAGTACCTGCAGGGGCCGAGCAGATCCCAGGGTCTCCCAGCCAAGCACTAGGCCTGGTGAAGCAGGTGAAGCAGATGGTTGGAGGCCAGCAACTACCTGGACTTGCTGCCAAGAATGGGCAGTCCTTCAGGCCTCTTGGGAAGGCCCCATCCTCCCTTTCCACTGAGGAGAAGAAGTTGGGAACCTCAGAACAGAGTCCCTGGGCTCTGGGAAAGGCCTCACCAGGGCCAGGTTTCTGGCCCATGGTGGCTGGACAGACACTGGCGCAGTCTTGCTGGTCCTCTGGGAGCACACAGACATTGGCACAAACTTGCTGGTCTTTTGGAAGAGGGCAGAACCCTAAACCAGAGCAAAGTACACTTCCAGCTCTTAACCAGGCTCCTTCCAGTCACAAGTGTGCAGAGTCAGAACAGAAATAATACTAGTAAATGTCACACGACCAGACCAGCTACCCCCAGGGTTCTTGGGGAAGGGAAATCTTTCTTTTTCCCCCTTAAAAAAACAAACCCCAACACTTACCACTGTTATTCTTTCTTTATATCCCAACACTCAGAACTCTTGTGACATTAGTCAGTGGGGGCTGTGGTTGTATGAACCATGTATGGAAATCCAATTGGGCCTCAGCCAAGGAGACAGGCAGACTCGGGTCTCTTGCCCTCAACCTTTACATATGGTCAACTTGAAATAAAAAGTCCACTCTGGAGTCAAGCACGGGATTCAATTTTGCTGGTCAGGTTGGAAGGTAGGGGGCTCTTCAGCGCTGTTCTCTAGCCCTACAGAGCCCCACCGAGGGCACCCGACAAACCCTGGGAGGAACTGGTCTCTATTCAAATCAGTGGTGATTTCTTGAGTATTCATGCATGCTAGGCCAGGTGCTAGTCACTGATAGGAGATAAATAAGACCTGATCCCTGTGAGCCTAACATGCCTGCCTGGGTTTCCAGGCTGTTTTCAGGAACCTTAGACCAGGAAAAAACACGAAGTTCTGAGGGGCCCTGAGGCTCCAGACCCACTTTGTAATGTCATTTGTGGCCCCAGAAATGGTTGTGTTGAGTAAGGTTCTTCTGGTTGGGTGCATGCACATGTATGCTCATGCAGGAGGGGCTGCATAGAGGCCAAGTAGGGCTGTTGGCTGAGCAGCCACTGCTGCTTCTCTCTGAGCTGTGCAGAATCTCTGAAGGTCTGTACTTGGTGGAGCAGATGGTTGGAAGCGGGGAGGCTAGGCTCTATAAGGACATAGCTTTCCCACAGTGAAAGCAAGCAATTGGCAAATTTACCTTTCTTTTCTACAGATTTTTCTCCTTTCACATAAACCTACCCCATGCCCATCCCCCAAACACTCAGGTGCTCTCGGATTTCAGAGTCTCGGGCAGTGCACATAGGGAATCTCTCTGGCAAGCTCTGGGCTAGATCCACCACCAGCTCAGGGAGGATGCCAGATGCTGATGAAAAATTCTCCTGACTCCTTGCTCTCCCACCTGAATGGAGGGAGTTCTCTTCCTCACTAGTGGATCCTACCACCCTCCTTGAGAATTGCTATGCTCTGTTGAGAGCACCTGCCTGCTGACTTAGCTCAAAGACAAGCAAGAAGCCTTCCCCCATGACTTGTAAGAGGTGGCATTTAGAGAAATGTCCAGTCTAAGAGATGACTCCTCATAACTGCTGATTATCTGTTACTGCTGCCCTGAGCTGGGGCTCAAGGGCTGGGAAATCTGTTGGTGCTACCTTGCCCTCCCATTCCTCCAGCTCACCGACTGCCAACAGGAAGTGCTGTTTGGCCTGTTCCTTCCCATTCAGCCATGCCTCTTTTTGTCCCTAGACCAAACGTGTTTACCTCTGCTTTGCCAACTTAGCCAGCAGCTTTAGCCAATAGGCCATCTGGCCCAGATGTCTCCTGGCCATTCTGTTTCAGTTACGGCTTTTACACCCTCAACAGGATTCTGTATTTTGTCCCAATTTCCTCCTCCTAAGTTCCTATTGGGGTTACTTCCATTACTCTAAGGAGGGAACAATAGTTGTTATAGAAGCATTTGC
The DNA here is from genome assembly GCF_000325575.1 of Pteropus alecto. Taxonomy (NCBI): domain Eukaryota; kingdom Metazoa; phylum Chordata; class Mammalia; order Chiroptera; family Pteropodidae; genus Pteropus; species Pteropus alecto. The sequence continues at coordinate 14,465,877 of NW_006443124.1, forward strand.
GCTTTATATAAAGGTTAAAGAGAATTTGCTTTTATTTCCCAAAGTCTGTCTCTGGGGTTGAGACACTTGAACTCAGGCAGAGGCACAAGGCTGGGCAGGGCTGCCCTGAGTTTAGGGGCCTACCCCTGCATCTCACTTAGACCTCAGACTCTCCTCTGTAAATTCCACCTGCCTAGTTCTCCTCTTTCATCCCATCTCTCTTCCCACATCAGAGAGGAAAAGCTCTATTCAAAAGGAAGAGAAAACAAAGCATCTTATTTTCTTTTTTAAAAATTTTAAACCATGGAAAAGATATTTTTAAAGAATTCCACCCAGAACATTAAAGTTCATTATATTAAGTATTTATCATGTGTGAGAATAATAAGT
>NW_006443124.1:14466310-14480224 GCF_000325575.1 Pteropus alecto
TCCTGTGCCCTCCTCTCCTGTCATCTGTAGTCGTGATCAGAAAAAGATATCCACACTGCACTGTCAGAATCTCCGTTCACTGTGTTGTGTGTTAAATTATCGTAGCTCTTTGTTTCATGAAATAAACTGTGAATTTTTTTTTTGTGGGGGGCGGGGTTGTGCAGGCTGTGTAAAAATTTGTAAGTGGAGAAGTTTGATCCTGAAGTAGCTTCTCTGAAGTAGGCTTGCTAGGGGATTGACAGCCGCTCTAGATATGTCTCATAGGACAGGAAGGAGTGAGGGAAAGGTGGGCCATGATTTGCCACTTTGTGGTTTTGGTTCTTTCCATTCTCTACCATTCACTGGAAATTTCCTTCCAGACCTGCCTGGGGAAACAACTGAGCTGTGCTTGGTTTAGAGGGAGGAGGCAGTTCTTGAAGTGGATGGACTACCAGGCTTTCATGAGGGCCACTGAAAGACTCTCAAGTTGAATGGAAACTAGAAATTCAACCATCAGGCCCACTGCTTGTAGCATCTGATACTAGATTGTTAACATCAGGAAAGCAGTCATTGTACAGTCAAGACTGTTGTGAAGTGAGACTCTTGCCTGGTAGTGGGGAGAGGGTTACTTTGTCAGCCCTTGGGGACTCTCCTGGAGCCTGTACTGAGACCTTTTCTTCAGAGCATGTGAAGTGGCAGTTACAAGGCAATCTTCTCTCTCAGAAACTCCTTGTCTTTGTATGGGGTGGGGTTTAGCTTGGACCTCCCCAGGAAGCCTCTCTGAGGGGGGCCATCACTTTGTAGATAGCTAGAAAACCAGTAACCTTTCCTAGCCCTGTTAAGTTGGAAAAAAAATATATGGAAACTTAAAATTTGAATTCAAAGCCTCATTTGCTGCTTCTACTGGAGCAAACCAAACCAATTCTAATAGCAAAATAGTTGTCACTGCTACAAAAGCATCCAAGTTTTTAAATGTCTACTTCCCCCTGAAGTTACTGTTTGAGGTGATTTAAATCACCTCTTCTGAACAACTACCAAATCTATATCTTTGGCATTGATGAAAATAATTATTGTATTCTTCACATCCTCTACCCCACACCACGGTCAGGGCATGAAATGCATCAGCGATCCTTTCCCAGACTTGGCAGCATCTCCTCACTGGAGCTGGACTCCCTGGTCGCTTCGTGAGAACACAATGGCAGGAAGTCTGGTCCTGGCAGTTCCCCCTGTGGAGAGGCATCAGGAGAGCACTAAACGTGGACGGATTTTGCCCTCAGCTCCTCGGGTACTCCTAAGGCTTTTTGGGAGAATATTGACATCTTGAAGTTTGTCAACCAGGAGGTCAGAATGGCCCAGTATCCTAACCTGAGATCATGGCAGGAAAGGAGCTGCCTGCCACAAGCCCCTTTCTACTGAATAATGTCTGGGCCGTTCCATGTGAGAGACATTCCATGTCATTTAGAGCTAGGTGGCCGCTGCATGAAACTTGCACTGGCTATGGCCAGTTAGTACTCAGCAGAGCTTCCTAGGTCCAGTGCAGCAGGGCCAAAGGTCGCTGTAGAATAAATTGAAATAAGAGTAGATAATTGTTTTGTACACACACACAAAATGTAATGATGGTGCTACTTTCCTGGTATAAATAAGCACTGCCAAGGGTTGAGGGACTGGCAAATTGAGAAACCCAGATTCCTGTTTGGGAGAAAGAGACTATGTAGAAGAATTTCTTTGAGGCTCTGTTAGAGTAGGAGAAGGCAGAGCCTCGATGAAGCCTGCGGGTGGCCCTGCAGTGGTCTGGCCTGATCCAGAGGTGGAAGAGATGAGGGTGGCCATTGAGTTTCTCAGGGCTGGTGTCACCTTGTCTATAGCCTCCGTCCACACTGCCTGGAACTGGTTGGTAGAGAGCTCCAGGTGCTGGGTCTCCCTCAGTTACCTTCTGCCTCTCTCTACCTCTTCCTCTCTCATGAGAGCACTCTCTTGCTTATGAAGATTAAGAGTAATATTTCTTAAGGAAGTGGAAAGTTTATTTTAATTAGAAATCCACAGCCTAGGGAGAAATGTTTCCTGCAAACAAGTAAAAACAGCATGTTATATCTTTCTGGTCCCTTCTCTCAAGCTGCTTTCCTATGACTTCCCGAACATCAGGCTATGGAGGGTCTTTAGGTGTCACTCCCTGGAGTCAAGCAAAGTTTTGCAGACAAGAGGCCAGCCCAGGGCTAGGAGCAGAGATGAATGGTTCTGGTGCTTTAGACTTGCAGAGTAGGGACAGGGAATGGGCGGTCTCTGGGTCTGTCGTGGGTGCTGCCTGTGTGTGCATGTAGGTGAGTGTGTAGAAGATGGGTGAGTGCAGCGCACAGGAGCTCATGGAAGAGCAGCTTTCTATGTTGTGGCAAGAAGCAGGCTGACAATAGAGATCTGTCTTTATATTTTTAAGAAAGGGATATGGGGTATCAACTGAGGTCCATCATTTTTTTTTTTTTTGCCCCTCTTAATCCCCATAGATTGTCAGCTGTAAGTGAAACTCCTAGTGGAAAAGAGGGGAGCCCTGTGCTAGGAGTCCCCATAAACATGTACTGTAATTCTTTGTATATAGAAAAAAATTACTGTAAAGTAAAGTTTAACTTTACTCTTATGGCCCTTGCCCTGTGTTGTGTTTTGTTATCCGTGGGGAGCTATAGACCAACAGGAGGGAGGATGGTTTGGGATGAGAGCAGAAGCCAGCCCCCGAGCCAGTTCCCAGGTGGGGACAGTGGAACTGGGCCCTTTCTCCAAGCACCCCATAGGAGCGGAGGTTTCCTCCCAGTAGTCAGCTCTTCGGGAGTGATTGGTGTTAGTTTCAGTCCTACACAGGAAGCCTTCATCACCCATGAAGGAAGGGTATTTTGAGGAATTGGTTTTAAAGAAGGAAGCGGAACCAAAGCACTTCCGGAGTGCAAGTCTGACCATCTTGACCAAGTTTTTAGTTCTTCAGAGGCAAGTGCTAGGCACGACAGAGGACCTAGCTCTGGCCTAAGGCAGGAACGCAGAGGTAATGGGGCCAAGCCTCCATAGTGGAAAGGGCTGCCATATGCTTCCTTTTGGTTTGAACGGAAGGTATCAGCCCTATCTACAGTTAACACCTGATCATCCTTAAGAACTATTTGGATCCCCAAGGCCCAAAAATACATTTTGGGGGAAACTTGGGAGTCTGCCTCCCCTTCTGACCTTAGTCCCAAACTTCTTGCCCCTTCAGCAAAATGCCTTCCTGCCTTCCCAAAAAGTATAGGAAGATAAGCATTTCTGGAGTTATTTTTCACTCAGGATCTTCACAGTCCTGAAGTGGGTAGCAGTTACCTCACTTTACAGGTAAACTCAAGTTAAGTCTCTAAGTTAGTAGCTGATCTGGATCCCATTCTGGATCCAAAAGACCTGTGTTGCAGAACCTCTGATTTTCCTGCCATTAAAGCACATTGTAGGATGTTGATGGGAAGCTCAAGACCTGAGCCACAGGCATGACTCATGGGTGTAGATGTGACAGATGCAGTAGAACCAGCCAGTCTGAGGTAGAAGTGCTCGATCCTTTGATCTCTGGACACTATTTAAATGCCTGCCTTGCTCTTCTCAGCACCATTGAGAAGGAATTGTAAGCTTTGCAATGCCCTAACCCCAGCCTCTCACCCTATCTTTGTCCCCACTGAAGTACAGGAAAGGGCCTTCTTGTTTCTCCATTGTCTCATCTGCAACCCTGCAGTGAACTTGGTTTTCAATGGAAAATTAAGAGATGGGAGGAGCCTTAATACAGTAAGTGAGGCCAGCCAGGTGGCCTGAGACAGAACTAGGTGTCTTGACACCCAATCTACACAGCAGGGAAAGGGGCAGAGTGTGATTCACAGTGCATTGATTTTATTTACAAATCAGAAGCCACTTAAGTAAGTAATCTGCAGACACAAGTGCTGTCCAGGGCAGAAGCCTGGGGTCCAAATCAGCCCTCCTAATGCTCATCAGCCCAATGCTGCGTCCGTTCCACGGGCCAGCACAGGCATGTGCCCCCTCTGCTGCCATAGGGACCTGGGATAGTGCACATATTTGACCACCCAAGCCCAGACAAGAGCTAGGTCCAGTCCCTCGGTTGGGAGACGGGGGAGAAATTCCTTTAATTCCCCTGGGGCCAGATGATTGGTGACTCAGTGATGACAACAGCTGTAGAAGTAGGGGTTTGCCTTCTGGCCCAGGTCCACGCCCTTGTCCTCTGTCAAAGAGAGGCAGTAGCTCAGCACCATTTTGTTGGGGTATCAGGTGAGGTGAAGGGGGCCAGATGCTGAGGCCTGGAGGAAGTCTCCAGAGAGGCTAGGGAAGCACACACCTGTCATCACTTGGAAAGCAGCCACACTGACGTAATCCTCTGCCACTTTCTGGAAGAGCTCGTCTGGCAGGAAAAAGGATGATCAGTGAGGGCTCAATGCCAACAGCCCTGGAATTACCCAGTGACCTAGCCCTCTAGGCTTTTATCTGCCGCCTCTGGTGCCCCTGTTTCTTCCTGCTGTGAGGCCCAGGATAGCACTCACCCACACTCTGGCCTGTCTTGCTGGATGTTTCAAAGAGCTGAGCTTTGATATCTGCAAAGAAAAGTGACTAAAAGTCCCGTACCTGAGAATCAGGTGGACACAGACATAGGGGAAGCCTAGCAGTTCAGGGACTCTTCTGGACCCCACAGGTTCAGGGGGGCCAGAAAGCCTTCCCAGGGTATCTTGCCATGGCTGCCAATGCAGTCTTTTTACAGCGACCCACCCAAGCAGCCACTTCCCTCCCCCATCCCCAGGGAGCTGAGGAGCAGCTACTGTCTGCATAGTCCTGGACATCGTGGAAGTCCACACGTCGACGCCGCCTGTCCTCCTCCAGCAGGTCACTCTTGGTGCCACACAGGTAGATCTGACAACCCTGAAGCAGAAGACAAGGTCAGGGTCACCCCCACGGACCACCAGAGCCCCAACCCTGGTCCTCTTGTGAGGTCTGGCCACCTACCTCCTCTAGGTTTTGCAGTTCCTTCACCCAGAACTTTGCCCGCTCAAAGCTGCTGCTGTCTGTGAGGTCTTGGTATGAGACACAAAAACACAAACATGGGTCAAGGGTTGTTCTCTAAGGCCAGCCTGAACCCACCCCTTCTTGTCTGAGAAACAGACCAGAACCCCCCCTTACCATAGCAGACGATGGCAGCCTTGGCACCCCGATAGTAGATTCGGCTCATGGCCTCGTAGCGCTCAGAGCCTGCTGTGTCCTGAAGGGCAGGAGGAGGCTCAGACCTGGCCTGAGTTACTGAGCTACTCCCCAAGACTGCAAACTAACACCACGTCCTCCAGACCCCCATTTTAAAATGGGTTCTAGAGAAATGGCCTCTGTATGGCCACAAGTCAGCCAGGATAGACAAAACCTAAGCCTCCTCAGGAATGGGTTTGCCCAGGACTTCTTTCCCAGAGGACTTACCCAAATACCCAAAGTGACCGTCCGGTCTCCGACGGACATCACCTTAGCTACGAAGGCGGCCCCGATGGTCTGCAACCAGGGGGGTAAGCGATCAGGGCCATGGGTGAGGGCTAGCCCCCTCCCACCTGTGCCCGGCCCCGCGGGGCGCACTCACGTTCTGATAGGGCCCCACCAGGAAGCGGTTATGCACATATCGCTCCACCAGGCTCGTCTTGCCTACGTACTCTTTGCCCAGCATCACCACCTTGACGTCCACGCGCTGCCCGCTCATGCTCCCGGGGCCGCCTCAACCGCGTTAGGGGCCTGAGCCCGCGCGCGAGGTAAACTCGGATCTCCGCTCGGGCAGGCAGTGCCCAAGGCTGTCCCTATGACTCAAGACACCGCGTCGGGATCGAGCTCTGGCAGAGCCCCACCTGCCCCCGCTCTTCGGCCCCGGGCGCTGATCTTTACAAGAGCCCAGGGCCTGGGGCAGCCTGAGAGCGCGCGGAGCAGCGCCCTCAACGGCGCCACACGCCGCTTCCCAGTTCTCTCGCCTCCTGGATCAGGCGCCGCTCAGGCTCGGATTCGCCACCGAGCCTGGGGTCCTCTCCAACAAGGCTCGGCCTGCAGCGCTGCGAATCCCGCGGAGGAGGGGGTAGAGGGGGCGGGGCCTCTGGTCACGTGGGCGGGCGCCGGAAGTGGTAGGTACTGCGAGGCTGCGCCGGAAGTAGTGGGAGGCCCGACAACTCCTCATGGCGGCGGCTGCTGGTAGGGCGCGGTGTGGTGGTGACTGAGCAGCGAGCCTGGCGGGCGTGCGCCGAGCCCCGGCCTGGCCTCCGCGTGCCCCCCAGGCTCTGCACCCCTGATGCTGCGCGGGTGCTGAGCCCGCCCCGGCCGGGACGATGGTGAAGTATTTCCTGGGCCAGAGCGTGCTCCGGAGTTCCTGGGACCAAGTGTTCGCTGCCTTCTGGCAGCGGTATCCGAATCCCTACAGGTACGTAGCCCGAGAAAGAGCATCCCTCCCCCCTCGCTGTTTGGAGAGCGAACTGTGGGGCGAGGAAACACGAGTCCCAGGTAGGGGATCGCCGGAACTATGGTTGTCCTTAGGCAAGAGGACCCTGTCGGGGAAGCAGCCAGGCCTGCAAGGTACTAGAATGAGGCTGGGCCCCGGGCGGTGGTTTACTGGAGGTCTTAGTCTAAGGTTCTCTCATCTCGGGGTCGTGAGACCGGAAGAGGCGGCAGCACAGGAATTGGGAGGGATCCTGGGGTTATAATTCTGGGCGCTCTCCAGCGATGCAGTAAATCATGAAGTCCGGCCGTACTGGAATACCCAGGAATCCAGGTCAGCGGCGGAGCAGGAGTTGGAATTTGCCCTGGGATAGGTTTACAGGACTCTACTTCACGTCTGAGCCACAACACACACAGATCACTGCAAGTTTGGGGGAAGGCCTCAACATTCTGGGCAAGGAGGCTCCAAATGAGAACTCCAACAGACAGTCTTTCAGGGACTGGCTCTCAAGGGTCACCTTCACTCTGACACCTGCAGCAAACATGTCTTGACGGAAGACATAGTGCACCGGGAGGTGACCCCTGACCAGAAGCTCCTGTCCCGGAGACTCCTGACCAAGACCAACAGGATGCCCCGCTGGGCTGAGCGACTATTTCCTGCCAATGTTGCTCACTCAGTGTACATCCTGGAGGATTCTATTGTGGACCCACAGAACCAGACCATGACCACCTTCACCTGGAACATCAACCATGCCCGGCTGATGGTGAGACCCTTTGGTTCCCCCCATTCCAAAAAAGAGGCTAACAACCCTCCACAAGTCTAGACATAAAGGTAGAAAACAAAATCCAGGTACATGTAGCTAGGGAGCCAGTGATGCAGGGGAAGGGAGGCAGTGGTTTTCAGATATCCATCAAAGCCATAAGGGTGCCTTGGATGTGCCTTAGACAGGAGAGAATCTGGGCCTCTTACCCTGCATGGACTAGAGGAGTTACCCTCTTCTGTGTCTTATATAATGGATTTTTGCCTGAGATTTGAGGGGAAAAGGGGTTCCATATACCTTTGATCTCTTGCCTTTAAAACTTGAACACTCATGGTTTAAGGAGCGTTCTACAGTATCTCCTCAAAATATGAAGCTTTCTAAGAACTTTCATTCTTAGCTAATATTCACAATAACCCTGGGAAGAGGAGGATATTACTCTCTTGTACAAAGAGGAAAGGGAGATTCAAAGAGGGGAAGTGTCCTCCAAGGTCACAGAGTAAGCAAGCAACTTAATTCATTGCCTCAGAGTTACCTGAAGGCCTGACAGCAGTCTACCTTGAGGACACTACCTCTGTTCTCTAAATTACCAAGATAGTGATCCTACTGCAAGAAATGTCTTTCAGTCCAGCTGCCAGACAGGTCTTTGAAGTGTTTCTCTTAGAAGTGCTGATCTACTTTCTCCTCTCTGGAAATCTAACATTTGGCCAGATTTCCATTTTTATTTGGACTGCCAGGATGCTCAAGCACTGCAACAGAGGGAAGACAGGCTACCAACACTGCACATGTCTAGACATAAAGGTAGAAAACAAAATCCTGGGCCAAGGTGGAGCTGGAAGGCTCTTTGCTGATCTCAAGAATCCATGTGGCTTCTAGTTTAAGGGGTCAAAGGAGAGGTGTTAGAAAGCAAAATGACCTTTGTTCTTGCTCTTCCTGTAACTGCAGCTTGGGATGCAGTAAGGGAAAGGAATGGATTTTCATTTTATTGGTTTCCTTCGTGAAAAGAGGAAGGGGATCAAATTTATGTGAAGTTGGCAAAATGAAAGACTGTCACACGATTGTGGTTGACCTGACTCCCGCACAGGTGGTGGAGGAACGATGTGTTTACTGTGTGAACTCTGATAACAGCGGCTGGACCGAAATCCGCCGGGAAGCCTGGGTCTCCTCTAGTTTATTTGGCGTCTCCAGAGCTGTCCAGGTGAGCGTCATGGGGGTATTGGGGCTCTGGGGCCCAGAGCATTTTACATAGAGACTGAGCTGGGAGTCAGTGGGCAGCTCAGAATCCTTCCTTTTCTCATTTTTTGCCAGGAATTTGGTCTCGCCCGGTTCAAAAGCAATGTGACCAAGACAATGAAGGGTTTTGAATACATCTTGGCCAAACTGCAAGGTGAGAGCTCTGGGCACTGCTGGGGAAAACCTCCTAGAGGCTGGGGTCAAGTCCTAGCTGTCCTGACTGGTGTGGAGCCTGGGGCTGTCACTGCTCTATTCTAAGCCTGGGACTCCATCTGTACCCTGCCTTTCCAATGGGGCCTGACCCTCAGAAAGTGAATATTTGGGGGAGTGATTAGGTGGGTCTTCTTGGCACCATATGAAGCCAGTCTCCTGCTCTTTGTTGCAGGTGAGGCCCCTTCCAAAACCCTTGTTGAGACAGCCAAGGAAGCCAAGGAGAAGGCAAAAGAGACAGCACTGGCAGCTACGGAGAAGGCCAAGGACCTTGCCAGCAAAGCAGCCACTAAGAAGCAGCAACAGCAGCAGCAGTTTGTGTAGCCAGCCCAGGCCCTGGTGCAGCAACACATCAGGCCACCTGGCTCCAATCTTTCTGCCCTCCCTCTTGTACTTTATTATTAAAAGTCAACTTCCAGCCCAATCTACTGTCTGGGTGGTGGGTGGGATGGTGTCTTATTTGGCATCTATATGCACCAGACATGTTACCCAAGTCTGGGCCAGGCCTGCTTCTTCCCCCATGGGGCAGCTGAGAACAGAGGTATAGAAAGCTGCTGGGACTTGGTTATTGTCACAGACAGCATGCAGGCACAGTGGTCATGAACGCTAGACTGTAAGCTCCACGAGGGCAGGGCCCTTGGTTTTGTTCTCTGATATGTCCCAAGTACCTGGAACGATATCTAGCACATAACAGGCACTCAATAAATATTTGTTGAATTCACTCAGCCCCAGTCCTGGAGTCAGAAAGCTTTGGTACGAATCTTGACTCCACTGTTTTCCTGGCTTTGGACCTTAGGCAAATCATATTGCTCAGCCTCAGTCCCACCTGCAAGTGAGGACAGAGGCCTCTGGGCTATGAGGATTGAAGGGCCACTGTTGGGAACAGTCAGCAGCCTTATTGGTGGCTACTGATCTCATTTCCTCTTTCCCAGTTTGCGGCTGGAAGTTCCCCCATTTTCGTGAGGCAAGACCATGGACAGGAAGTTAAGAAAGAGCCTTTTAATGAAAATACTGTACAGTATGGGGCAAAGGCCAGGGGGCCTTGTCCAGGAAGGAACATGAGGGCCCAAGAGGCTTCCTGTCCCCATGGGGACAGCGGAGCCAAGTGCTACAAAAAACTGCCTGGAAAAGCAGCTCAGGCCAAAACTGCCTGTCTGCCTGCCTTGCCTGCCTTGCCTGCCTGTGGGGCTCAGGGAGGCCAGGCTCTGCTCCCAGGAGAGATGTGGCAGCACCACAGGGCAGGGGACTGCCTGTGCCCACGCAAACGTCCTTTTAGTCCATTCCAACTGGAGGTGACTCCAAGCAGCCCCTGAGGCTTGGGGTAGGGCTCCTACCTGGCAGAGTGGGGTGGAGGGCAGGCTGCGGGCAGAGGTGTGCTTTGGGGTGTCGAGGGTCATAGCCAGGCGCCACCGTGTGAGTAACTGTGCTCCCGACCCGCACGGAAGCCTGGCAGCAGTTCGGCCTCTGCACCCCCAAACACCAGGCTCTCCACGTCCACCTCCAGTTCCTCTGCACAGGGACAGTCCAGTCAGCAGACCTGGCCCACCACTCGCCCCAGCCCTCCGCATCAGGACACTCACCTTGGTCTGAGTCAGAGCGCTCGGAGGAGAGGCCCGAGGAGTCCAGGCTGTCTGCCCTTACCCGCTCCCGCTCGCCTGCCCCTAGGGGCGCCCGGAGCTGTTCCAGCTGCTGCCGCAGGCTCTGCTGCCGGCTGCGCAGCTTCTCCTTGAGCCGCCGGGCCCGCTGCTCTTGCTCCTCCAGCTTCTGTAGATCCCAAGAGAGCAAAGGGCTGGATTCAGCTGCCTGGGGGCCCAAGCCTCATCCCAGTACCACTCAGCAGTGAACCATGGACACTTGGTGACTGCCTGCTGCAGACGGGGGCTCACCAAATTGGGGCCCCACAAGATTGCTCCTACATCCCCAGTTCCTCCTGTCCCAGGTAATTGGCCTGTGAGTTCTCTCTAGCTGGATGGGAAGAGGAAGCAGCACAATCTCAAAGACCTTTGGGCCAAGTCAGATGATATGAAGGAGTGGTGTGTGCTCGGGGTTGGGGGACAGTGTGTGGCACATCGGCAAGTGTGTACTCCAGCTGAAAGAGGTGGCCACCTCTAGGTTCCAGCCCATTACTGCCACATGGAAATAGGCCCAGTGCTGCCAGATCTCCCAGTTTCTTTAATGAAGCTAGAAAGTCAGATTTTCCATGTCAAATGTCCTTTTAAGTGCTGCCAACTAATTTAAACGTTTAGAAAACTACAGACTAAACAAAAGCGTACCAGCTTGTAACTCCTGGTCGACCCTCCCAGAATCTCGATAGCTTTAGCACTACTCTGCTCCCCACACCCCACCAGAGGTCTTCCAGTCCCCACTCAGTACCAGGGACTGGAAGCTGAGGGTTCTCCCATTAGAGCCCTCAGTGAGCAGGAGCCTGTGTTCAGTCAACAAGAAGGGGAGCAAGTATGGGGCTAAGGGGCATTGGGACTGGATGTAGGATGAGTAATTGCTGCCTGGGTGGACATGGGTGAGAAGTGCCCCGGCAGAGGGGGACCGGTAAGAGCACAAAGAGTTCAGCTTTTTGGTGGGGAGTGAGGAAGAGATGATAGCAAAAAATCAGGCCAGTGGCAAGGCCTGAGTTATAAAGGGCCTGGAGTTGACAGGAGGTGAGGACTGAGACTGTCCTGTCAGGAGCCATGGACTGTTTTTGGCAGGAGATGGGCCTGGGCAGATCTATGTGATAAAAAGAACATCCTACGGCAAGGCAAAGGACAGCCTAGTGGAAGCAAAACAGGAAGCAGAGAGTCCAGGAGAGGTGATGGGGCTTCAAAGAAGGAGTGATACGCAGGTCCTACCCACCAGCCAGTCAGTACCTGAGGGGCATACCATCCCTCCAAGAACCAGGCCAGGCAAGCTCCATGTGAGAAACAGGCCTGCTATCCGGCGAGGGTGTTATCCAGCCACCCTGAGGGGAACATAGGTACTTATGGGACAGTGCAGTTTTCACACTGTGATTTATTTGCCACATGGCACATCTATCTGTCTCTGTCACAACCACCTGGGCCTGGATTCTGAATCTGCCTCTCATGAGCCCAGCTGTGCCTCCACTTCTTCCTCTGTCAAAAGGGCCAAAACAAACAAACAAAAAAAACCAAAAAACAAAAAACCACTAAAGAAAAAGGGCCCAGGAGGGCAGGAAAGGTCTCCATTATTTCCAAGTTGGATTATAATTCCCATTCTCTGGCTGCCTGGGATTTTGAGTCAGCGTACTCTGCTCATGTCCACCAGGGGGCAGCAGCAGGGCCCTGGACAAGGAGATGACTACTGCCTTCTCAGTCCTTTCCCCTTCCTGGCCTCTGGAGCTGCCTCCCAAAGTAGCTTCAGGACAGGACTTGAAGGATGGGGAAGAGAAAGAGCAAGGACCAGCCCTCTGCAGCCTAAGGGGCCCTTCCACATGACCCATCACGGAAACTCCCAACGGCCACACCACCCATACAAAAGAAAGAAAGTCCAGAGAGGCTAAGTGCCTGGCCTCACAGTTGGGATGGAAATAATAATAGCTATAATAACAACAGTGAACGTTTATTGGGCAAACGTTGAAGCGTAAGCCTCAGAACCATCCTCTGAGTTAGTTTTTGCTTTTCTTCCCATTTAAGAAAGTTGGAAACTAAAAGCATAGAAAACTGTTCCCCCTCACACTGTGAAGCTCTAACCAAGGCCTCTCTCCCCGGTTCTACCCAACAGCTCCCTACTACACCTGTTCACCTGTCCTGGCAAGCCAACTCTAGGGTGCAGGGGTAGCCTCTTACTTGGATGTGCATCCTGGCCCGGCGCAGGAGACTCAGTGTAGTGTATCGGGCACAGTCAGCTCCCAGGGGCATCTGCTGCTTCAGCTGCTCCAGGCACCGCTTCAGCTGGGCCCTCCTGCAGGGAAAGGGGTCTGGAGGGCAGTGCCAGCTGTCTTGCTGGCCAGAGGGCCGGCAGGGAAGGCAAGGCCACAGGGAGGTGGTTCCTGGGATCTGCTGCTGTCAAGGCAGGGCTGGGACTCACCTGCGCTTCTCCAGCTCATTGTGCACAGACCTGTCAATGCCAGGTAAGACAGGATGAGGGGATGTCAGCTGCTGCCCACACCCTCAGTCCCAGGCTCCCAGGGGCTCAAAACCCACTACTGACGTCTGCCTCAAACTAGCTCCAGGTGGGACCCTGTGCTGGCCTTGGGTACCTGAATTGCCAGGTGGAGGCAGAGACACACAGGAGGCCAAATGCTGAGAGGCCTGCTAAGGTGGCTGTGGGGTCCAAACGAAGGCCCCTACAATCAGTCAAGAAGGGCTTCCTGGGCAAGGGTGACAGCTGAGCTGAGCCAGAAACACAAGTTACCCAAAGCGGGTAGTGAAAGGAGAGGCACTCACATTGGAGGGAATGGCAAGTGCAAAGGGTTGAGACGAGGAGAGAAAAGGAGCAAGCCTGAGGTAGAAAAGGAGTGGTTTGATAGGTGGAGTGTAGGAGTGAGAGTGGGAACGGGACTGAGAACTGCCTTGTTCACAGTTCCTGGCACATTGGGGGTGCTCAAGAAATAGCCCTTGAATGAATAAAAGGGTGTGTGTTTGGAGGGTGGGGAGATGGCAGGAGGGGCCTGAATGTCTCCAGAGTAGGGAACCTGGCCCAGAAGACGCAAGCAACAAGGGGAAACTGGCCTAAGAAGGAGCCCGAAAAGGGACTGCGCCCATCCCCCTCCCCCTCCCCGTTCTCCCCGGCCCTCCTCACCGTCCACTGTCCGGCGTGCCAGAAGCTTGTGGGGATCGCTTCCTTCTCCTGTGGACGGAGCCCGGACTGCGGTGCGGGCACAGAGACGCGTAGCCATGCTCAGCCTCTGCCAGAAAGAGCCCCCGCCCGCGTCAGGCTGGGGCTGGTCGCAGCGGGCGCCCCTGGCACGGCACAGTCAGGGAGGAGCTTTTGGCGCCAGGGCCATTTCCCCAACCCCTCCCAGCCCGACCGCCCGCGGACCCCTCTCGAGTTGAAGGTGGGGGTTCCCCAGGGCTATTGCCCCAAGGCCATGCATGCATCCTTCAAGTTGAGAGCCAAGTCCAGCCCGGGCCCGTGTCAGCGAGATTGCCGCCTGGAATCCGGCCAAGGGTTGTGCCTCACCTCTCTCCCGGCGTTCCAGGAACTCGGCTGCCTGCAGCAGGACCTGGATGTTGCTGGCCACGGGTTCCATATCGACGACAGCTGGTGGCGGGTGGGCCTGGGGGTGCGGGCCGGAGGAGCCGCTACACCACTTTTGTTACAATGTAACTGAAAC
>NW_006443124.1:14480317-14497215 GCF_000325575.1 Pteropus alecto
GCCCACCCCCCCACCCCGCGAGCAGCCCGCCCCCTCGGACTTCCGCGGGGCCGCCACGGGCGCCAGCTCCAAGTCTGGCTTTGGGCGAACCCCCAAGCTCGGGAGTGATGCGTCTCGCCCGCTTTGCTCAGCAACTACGCGCCGGCTACTTGGAGTCCCTGGGCCTCAGTTTCCAGCTCGTGCTGATGGCAATGGCCCCGCATAGGGAATCGTGCTCTATGGGTCGTGGTCCCCGGAATGCCCCCGGTTAGGCTGCTGCACATGGGCGCTGCGGAGGCGGGGCAGGCGGGCGCCCTAGCCCATTTGCGGGTTGTCTCCGGAGGCTCGCGGGCGTCACCTTCGGGGCGGGACAGAGGAGCCTCTGAAGCGCTATTGGCTATGCGCGGCCCCACCCTCTCCCGCCGCTGGTCAACACGTTCGGGCGGGAAAAGGAGCAGGTTTCAAATTTGAAAACCCGGCGGTGGGGGCGGGGCTGAGCGGGGAACCAGGCCGCAATGCGCAGGCGCCGGAGGAGGGGTCGCGGGTCTCACTTCGCGCTCCGGGGTCTGTGCTTCGGCCTGCTGGCCATCTTCCCTGTGGGCCCCGCCGGGCTTCTGCTTCCTTTTGTGGCGAATAGGAATGGTCTCCTGGCTCCTCCTTCTTACCACCTGCAGGGAAGCTACTGTCGCTATGAAAGGTTAGTAGGCTACCGACTTCCCGAGGCCGGCCATACTCTGGAAGCACACGAAATGGCTCTCTAGTGAGTCCTGGGTTCCGGTTCCTCTCCTGTCACCGCTGCTTCTCAGCTCTGTGACTCGAGAAGTGACTTCCGTCCTGTAAGATTGGGAAGCCCAGCGACAGCGATGCTGATGGATCAAAGGCCACACCTGTTCGTACCCAGTAGGTAGGAACTGCTGGTTTCTACTGCCCAGGCCACTACACGCAGGCTTCCAACTCCCACAGAGCCCCAAGTAACTTCCTAGCCTCCGAAGGAGTAGCTGCAGTGACTTCTGGAGGCAGCAGTGGCAGGTGCAGCCATACCTGCCGCCATGGTGACAGTCTAAGGGTGAAGGCAGGTGTTATAGGGTGGAGCATTGCTGCTAAGCGGGGACAAGTCTGTGACCCCGCAATGGAGCGAGGGAACAGGAGAGACCAGATTCTTTATGAACACGTGACACATGGCAGTGAGTCCTCAGTTCCTTGGAAGAAAACCGCGGAGTTTTTCTAAGAGTCACTCCCAGAGGAATCACTGACATGCCAAGAACTGAGCCATTCATTCACCCGATAGTCGCTGAGCAGGACTGGCCCCCAGGCACTGTGCTGGGGGCTGGAGAGTAGGACGATGGGCAAAACCAGAAAGGGTTCCTTCTTTGCAGAGCTCACGAAGGAGCAGGTGAGAGATGGACATAGTAATCACACAATAGAGTTGCAGCTTTGACAGGTCCTCACAGGAAAAGACATCGAGAGGGCACATCCTAATTAGCATTGACCTAATCAGGGAGGTTAGAGAAGGTTTTTCTAGAGAAATGGATGAATAGGTGTTATCTATGTATAAGGGATGTAAGAGGATTCCAGACACAGGAACAGCAGGTGCATAGGCCCTGAGGCTGAAAGGAATGTATGCAGACTGCAAGGTGGCCACCGTGGCTAGCATAGAGAGAGCAAGACCAGGTACAGGCTGATGCTGGAGAGGCTGGCAGGGCCAGAACAGGTTGATGGGTTCCCCAGACCCCCACCCGCAATTACTTATGTCTAAAGAAAGGAGTCACAAGGCTTGTTAATGAATTTCCAATTTTATTTCAGCACCCACACAGTGTGGGCACAAGCCCACTGATCAGACATCTGGGACCCAGGTGGCCTGGCCTTGTGCGGGGGAGGGGGAGGTGTAGGATGGAGCTAGCCAGGCCAAGCACCTGCTGAAAGCCCCACTGGCTACCCTGGCCCTCAGGACAAAGTTCAAGCTGGACCGTGCCTCTCCTCCTGCCATGCCAGGTGCCATGCCATGCCCTTGCCTATCTCCTTGCCTCTGCCAGCTTGACTAAAATGTCACTGTCTCCAGGAGGTTCCCAGGTCATCCTTTGGAAAACAGCAGTGTTCCTGTGTCCCTTAGGGTCAGCCTCTTCCACCTGACTATGACCACAGCGACAGAGGAAACCAATGCTGAGAAATAGGGGAAGCTTGGTGGGCCTGAGTCTCCATGCCCACAAGAGGCTGCTGGTGTAGCAAATCAGCAGACCCTCAACTTGGGGCTGCTGGAATGCCATCCCCAGGCTGTCAGGGGTAGCACAGCACAGTGATGAAGGGAATCAGGGAGCCGGGAGGCCCTCATTGAAATTGCAGGGAACTGGGCCTTGAGGTCTGGCTAGACTGTCTCAGAAGTGGCTTACAGTCCCAGTTATCCTGGAGGTGGAGGTAGGGGGCACCAGGGCCTCAGTAGGACCTATAGTATGTCCACATGTCGATTCCTGGTACAGGTGGTACCTCTTTTTCAATTTTTCTCTCTCTCTCCTTGATAAATCTAATTAGCAGTTTTCAACTTTATTAATCTTTTCAAAAAACTGATTTCCGATTTAACTTGCTCCTTTGTTCCTAGATTCTTAAGATGAAAATGTTCTTTTGGATCCCAAATAAACACATATTGCCTCTTATTTTGGCCTTTTATTTTTAGGTTAACACTCTTCTATATTCCAATTATTGTTCTTTTCCCATTTTTTATATTTATAATAGTATATTATAGCATTTGTGTTATATATTTTATTTATAATAAATTATAAATGTTTATATTGTATTTTATTATGTTTATAATATTTATGTTATATATTTGTAATATTTATATATTTATAACATATTCCAAAAACTGGGCTTTTTGTGGGACTTCTATTGAGTGTGTTTTCTCTTGATAATAAAGCACATATCCTTGCTTCTTCTCATTCTTGTAATTTTTGATTCTAGAATTTAAAAGTGAGGAAAAATATAATGGAGTATAATTACATCAAAGTATATTTTTATTGTTTTTAATTATTTATTTATTTTCCTAAGAGTGCAAATCCTTGCCTGCCTGGCAGTTTGAGCAAGGGGCTTATCATTTGGATTCCTCTTGAGCTTTGTGAGGAATTTAGCCAATTCTACAGTTAGAGGAAACAGTCTACACAAGACTACTGTCACTTCTGACACCAACGGCCAGTTCGGGGGATTCACAAAACCACTGTTAGGAATGATGATTTGCTAGGACTCAAAGAATCCACTCACAGCTATTATGCTCACTCTATATACTGTATTATACAGTTTATTATAGAGAAAGAACAGAGATTAAGATTGGCCAAGGGAAAAAGCTCATGAAGCTGGGGAAGTATGAGATGTGGGACTTCTGCTCCCTCTCCCCATGCAGTCAGGACAAGTTACTTTCTCAGTATCAAGATGTGACAACACACAGAGTATTGCCAACCAGGGAGGCTAATCTGAGCCTCGGTATTCAGTTTGGGGGCCCTGTTATGTAGGTGTGATGATTCATTGATCGATCACCCATGTGGCTGAGCTCAGTCTCCAGGTGACTTATAGCATGTGACCCAAAGCCCACCCTAAGTTGCCTCGTTGGTCTTTCTGTGTGACCAGCCCCCACCCTAAATCACATTGTTACTCTCTGGCCAGCTAAAGGCTGACTAAGATCATATCCCAGGAGCTGAGGGCAAAGGCCAGACCTCTTCTGGGGCAAAGTTAAATTCTTTAGGATACAGGCCACCAGCCCTCTCAACCGCCCCACTTCTCCCACCTCCCCTATCCCCACCTTTGGCCAAGAATCTTAAAGCAAACGATAAAATTGGCTAACATTTAGAGGGGCCAGTGTTGGGAGTCGGGGTAAATTTAAAGAAACAATGAATCCATCCTATAAAGCCTTTCATACACTTTCATATTTTTGTACTAAATTAATTATTCATTGCCTCCCTTGTACTTTCTGATAAATGTGCGTAGAACTATTTAGCACAGAAATTAGCTGATGGTTAGGTAAACACAGTTCTTCCTCACGCCAGTCATTTTCCTTCTGTTTTATTTCCTGAGGAGGCTTTAACTCGATTTCCCAATACATTTGACTCTCAAGATCAGCATTATAACAAGGCCAGTGTCATGCCCTCGTGCATCATCATACTGCATGACTGAAATGTCTCCCAGAGTGATGCCGATTAGGTTTACAGACTTCTGTTCAGTTCTTTTAGGTTCCAAAAGCAGGTGAGGTCTCACCCTCCCAGGCGTCTGGTGTAACTGGGCTAAGGGACAGGAACATCTTACTCTGAGCATCTCTCAAGGTACGGATGTAATTTCTCTGGTTACATAAACCTTTCATGCCTTTACCCTCAGCTACCATCCCCCTCCTCTCCATTTTGCCCTAACTTTTCCAATTTTGGCAGGGGTGTTAGGTTCAGCCACTGTGCTGGTCTGGACTGCCCCCGCCCAGGGCACTCTGTTCCTGTGGGTCAGGTTACCGGTGCAGAACTGCTGGGTTGTCCCGACCACTGAGCAGTATAGCTGCATTCACTGCCAGCCCCAATTTGCCATATGGGGTGAAGGCACAACCCTCCCCATCAAACTCTTAGCAATACTGATACAAAGCTTTGAAGGTACAGTTAGTTTCTTAGTTAGGGGTTACCCCTAGTCCTGGGGATACTGCATCAGATAGTACAAAAGAAGTTGAGGTGATGTGAGGAAAAAAGAAAAAAGTACAATTGTACCAGCACCTTTCCCGTCCCCTCCTCCCCAGCGCCGCCACCACCCCCACCCCCCCTCCACCGCGCCAAAGCAGAAAAATCTATCTAGTGGGGACAGTAGCTTGGTCTCTCATGTTGAGTGTGAACACACTCGTGAAGGTATGTGAGTCAGCCTTTCATGTTTTTATTACCCCATTTTAGACAAAAAAAAAGTTTTCATTCTCCATCAAACCATTATTCTGAGGGCTATAAAATGTGCTCCTTGGACTGAAGATACGTTACCTAGCAGTCCAAATCATTCTAGTATCTTCTGTTCCAGTCTTTTTATTGTACACTGAGCATTTGCATCTACCATGGGGTAAGCTCAGCCCAGCCCAGAACCCGGGTCTACTCCCGTCAGGACCCATTTGTGCCCCACCCCTACCTGAGGGCTGCCTGTATCCTTTGACTTGTCAGCTACATGCCTGGAGCCTTCTCTGGGAGTCGTCCACAGCCATCCACAGTCTCAGTCTCTTGCTGATACACAGAACGGTTCTTGTTGGCATCTTATGCCTCAGAAGGTCCAAGAGGACTAGTTTAGACTCAGCCCATCTCCACATTGCTGCATCCCCTCCCCCCACATCAGCTCATTTCATGGGCCCAGGAGGCCACCTCAAGGAGCACACCAGAATATCCACTCACTCGTTGCAATCACCTTCCGATTCTGGAAGGGTTTCTTCCTACGGGCCAACATGTCCTGCTTTAATGCACCCCTCAAATTCCCGTAGTGGTCCCCTAGGGCTGTGGCCCATACGGGCATCTCATCAACAGGCCAGTTTTCCATTGCCTCTGCCTGACCATATGGCCAGGCCGTTGGCCACTGTCCGTGAGTTGCTAAAAAACCTAAACATTGGAACGAACAGCACACAATTTGGCCCACTGAGTTGATTCGTTTTGACCTTTTCCATCAGAGTGGAGGCCTCCCCAACAGGAGCTGTGCTGCCATCCACAAACCCAGCAGCTCTTTGTTGCCCGCAGGATCCAGCAGCATCTCAGGTGATTCCAGAGTCGTCCTTTGGGGAAAACAGGCCCCCTGCTCCTGAGTACCTCCTGGTCTCCCTCAACCCCAGCATGTTCCTGCAGAAATCATTTCCACTCTGGGATGGAACACTTGTGGGCGCTGCCCTCCATGCATTTCTCTAACACCACATAAAGCATTGTGGGTATTTCAGGTTTCAAGGTTATTTTATGTCCCTCAGTCACAGGGGAAATCTCAATGAAAGTCCAATAGCAAGCTAGTTAGTAATTGTTTCTCTAATGGAAATTTTCTGGTCCCAAATCCCAGCAGTTGCCACTAGGTGGCACTCACAGGCTTTTGCCATAAGCTCCTTTCTGGGCCGCTCAAGGGCTGAACCATAGGAAATTAAAGGGGCTAGGGCAATGCTACTGGCTCCAGTTTAGTCTGTGCAGTCCATCCTGGCGAGAAGTTTCCCTGCCTTCTGTTTTACAGTGAAGCTTTCCCCAGTCAGACACAATATCCACCCCCAAGATACATTCAGGTAATGGAGATGCAAATATGTCACATAAAGTCTGTTCAAACTTTCCAATTTCTATCCAAGCTTTCCCCTTTATCCCATATCCTCCCTAGCCAGCTGTAGCACCACCCCCTCCACTGGACTTCACGAACAGGCTTTGGAATCACAGTGGTGGGGGGCCCGTATCAAGGAGTCCTGCAAAGTCTCTTCCGCATACTCTGACAGTTTGAACCCACCAAGTTCATACGTCCGTGGGTGTCCAGCGGGGTTCAGCCTTATCATGACTATCTTGTAGGACCACTGTCCCAGGTGATTGGAAGTCTACTTTCTCCTGCCATCTTTGCCTTCCAGCTTTTTAAATGCCTCCAACAGAGAGTGAATAAGGCAGACTTGTTTGGGGGCCTTCAGTATTGGGGGGCCAGCAGGGACTCCCATCAGTCCACAAAATTTCCAAGAGTGCTGGATCAAGACCTTTGATCCCAGAAATGTTTGCCTTATTCATTCTATTTCTTAATAATCACTTAAAGGTTTCCATACTGCTGGACGAGTCCCAGGACCATCTCTTTTTTCCCCCCGTTCTCCTGTGTCCTCCTGTGACTCTTTCCAACGTCTTCCCTGTCTGTTGCTTCAGCATCGCTTTTTTTCGGTCGTGGCCTGGAGGCTAGCGGCTGTAGCTCAGGCCAGCCATCGCCCAAGCCTGGCCCAGTCTCAGGGTCTGCCCCACACTCTCTTTTGCTTTAATTTAGCGACTGCTGATAACAATCATCATGGGATGGTATCTTTTGCAGGTTTCTTGTGATTTTGCTTTTCCTGTGCATTCATTCAGTGAACCAAGTGAATCTAACATTTCTAAATCCCATTACTGACTTTTGCCTCCAGTAACTGATGGTGATATAGCTGCACATCCACAGGCGGTGAATCCATGGCCCTCTGGGAACCCAAGTTTCCTCACACCCCACCCTCTCACCCTAGGGGCAGTGAACGACCCACCGGCAAGCACACCTTTTATACTCGATCCAATCAGTCCAGAGCCCACACCCCACAGTCAGGACCAACTCAGGACAGTCCTATACCCAAGAGTTCACTGCAATTATTCCAAATGGTCAACTCTGAACCTGCTTACCCTGCCTCACCTGTTCCTTCCTGCAGAAACCGCAAGAAAGGTTCTTGCCCACATTTTACCCTCTCCCTCCATCTCCTGACTGACCCCTGTGTGACCCTGCATGGTGTGGTGTGCCTCTTGTTTCTAGGGAACTGTGACTATAAACTTCTTCCTTTATGACCCTCATCTCTGTGTTCTGTGCGTCTTACCTTTCCTGATTAAAACAAGTCCTGGGTCCCCTTACAACAGCAGATGCAGCAGTCAGGGTGTTTTGACACCAGACGGAGATGCTATGTCTACACTGCTCTTCATCCATTGCCTGTGAAGGCACCACTGGTTGTTGGTTTGCTTGGCCCTTGATGACTGCTGCATTGTGTCATTTTTTGTGGGGTGATTGCTAAGGATTCCCAGCCTCAACTGTGGATCTTGAAAAGCTGAGTCCTCTCCGTGCTGCTGCACAGGCTAATGTGGTAAATGTCTGAGACCGAGTGCCTAAGAACACTCGGCATCGATCTTCACCTTACAGCTGGATGCAGCCATGTGACTAAGTTCTGCCAGTTGGATGTGAGTGGAGATGAGGTGTGCAACTTCCAGGTCAGGTCTTTCTAAAAGGAAAGTGTAACTTCTTGTTGCTTGTGCACCCCTTTCTGCTGGCCGGAGTGTGGATGTAGTGGACATGGGGACAGCCGAGGGATCTGGGAGCGAAAAGATAGGGGCCTGGGTTCTAGTGCTGGGGAGCCACTAGGCTGGCCCCGGACTAGCATGTGAGAGCCTGATCCATATCTATCCTGTTTCAAGCATTGTGGGAGGGGTGAGAATCTGTTTCAGCATCCGAACCTGTACCCGAAATAAGAAAGAGCCAAAACTTATCTAATATTTTGCTTGGGGATTTTCACCTACATTCACAAGTTATATGGAATTACAATTTTTAGGTGCTCCTTATCTGTTAAACTTTAGGTTATATTGGCCTCCCGAAATGGACTGGGAAGTGTCCACTCTTTGGACAGGGTTGGCTGCTGGATTGGCTGCTCCCTCTCAGGGCATTTCCCAAGCGACCCAGGAGAGAAACACAAAGACAGCCTTACAGCTACAGCTCTGGCTGTGACACAGGTTTGCAGTGAGATTCACTCAACGGGACACCCAGGAGTGGAGGCCCCGCTGGGCTGTTTCTGCTGCTCTGAGTGGTAAGCACTCCTACGAATGCCCAATATCAAGTTCCAGGTGTTGAGAAGCAGCCGTGGGACATCACGTTTTTGCAGGGGCAGATCTGGCAGCCAACAATGTCGTTAGTATTTACTTCTTTTTGGATTATTTGGGTTTACTTTCTTGCTTTTTATCTAGGGCTTTTAATTTTTTTATTTGAATATAGTTCATTTCTTTATTTTCTAGCAATTTCATTTAAAACAAAATTTCACTCTGAGCTGTGCTTTATCCATGTCCCTGGGCTCTTCTCTACTGGTGCACGACTTCTGTCACGACTTCCTCTCTAGGCAAAACATTATTTATTGGAATGTTTTTCGTTTCCAGATACAAAGATTTTTCTCTTAAATTTTTTTCTAGAATTTTTATAGTGTTAGCTTTGAAATGAAAATCAATGATGCATTTTTTGAGGTAATTTTACATTTGATGTGAGGTAAAAGTAGAGGGTCACCTTTTTTTTAAATTTGGTAGTTCCAATACCGTTTGTTGAAAAGACAACTTTTCCCCTTTTGAAATAACTTGGCACTTTTATCAAAAATCATTGACCATCAGTGTGAGTCTAATCCTGAACTCTGTTCTGTTTCATTAATATACATTTATGTGTATCTTTATACTGACATCTTATTTTTTAGAATAATGTAGCCTCATAGTTAAGTCTCAGAATCAGGGAGTAAGTCCCCCAAATTTGTTCATTTTCTTCAAAATTTGTTTGGCTTTCCATATGAATTTTAGGATCAGCATTCAATTACTACAAACAAACAAACAAAACTAGCCTAAAAAACCCTAAATGAGATAACTATTGAGATTGTATTGAATCCATAAATCAAATTAGGAAGAAATGATGCCTTAAAATATTTTTTCCAGTTCCTGAACTCAGTGTATTTAGGTCTTTATTTCTTTCATTAGTGTTGTGAAGTTTTTAGCATATAGATCTAGCACATTATCTTGTTGAATTTATACTTAAATATATCATGTTTGATGGATGTCATTAAAAAGGTACTATTTGTTAATTTTTATTTCCTAATTATTTGACACTGTTCTATAGAAATAGGATTGACTATTGTGTATTGATCTTGTATCCTGTGATCCTTATATATTCACATATTAGTGCTACACCTGCCAAGGAGAGCGGGGCCAGCTCAGATGTCCGGAGCTGCTGCTGAGTAGACCCCTTTGCTCTATTAGCCCAGATCTATCTCTGCCTACTGCCTGGCTGCCTCCCAGCTCAACCTACCTTGGCCCTATGAAGGTGAAGAGATGTAATCCCTAAGATGACGTGTCACGGCATTTCTAAAGACTAGACTTCTTGTGCACATGCTTCATTTCATTAAAACAGAAGTTCTTCATAGCGAAAGGCCCTGGTGTCTGCATTTCACACTGGGGGCACCACTCAGGGCAGCTGCTTCCATTCTGTTAGCTGAGGTTGGACAGTCCATTCTGTGTCACCCAAGTCTGAGTTTATAGACCATGGTAGGAAGAAGAGTGGCCCCCAAATATGTATTTGTCCTACGCCCTGGCATCTCACATGTGAATATCTTCAGGTTATATTGCAAAAGGGAATTAGGGTGGTTAATCAGTTGACCTTAAAATCAGGTGACTCCCCTGGCTTTAAGGCCCAGTGTGATCACATGGGCCCTTAAAAGCAGCAGGAGAAGGTGAAGAGATGTAATAAGGAAGAGGCACAAGAGATTCAAAATGTGAGAGGGATCCTTCTGCCATGCTGGCTTTGAAGATAGAGAAAGAAGGCCACCAACCGAGGAATGCAGGCACCCTCAGCTGACATTCAGCAAGGACCTGGGAACCTCAGTCCTACAACCACACGGAAGTAAGTTCTGCCAACAGCCTGAATAAGCAAGCTCATGATTCTCCCCTAGAATCTCCAAAAGGATGCTGGCCCTGCCACCTTGATTTCAGCCAGCTGAGGCTCGCCTCAGGCTTCTGACCTACACAATGGTGCGAAATAAACTTGTGTTACTTGAGCCGCTACATCTGTGGTCATTTGTTACAGCAGCAATGGAAATGTGTCCTTACGATCCTATTAATTCATTACCATTTTCCAAGCATGTCATACAGATGATTTCTAAGCACATCTTATCGCATAAGTATGTCTAAGTATATGATAAGACATGATAAACCCTAAAACCAAATATGTTTGACATGCAATATTCTTAACCTAATACATTTTTCCAACATGCTGTCCCCAGGACAGGCTCCTGCTCCCTAGACCTCTCCCCATCCCCAGCCCTGAACCTGAGTTGTGTCGTTCAGGGCCAGGTGCTCCTTAGGCCTCTGCCCCTCTGTGAGCCTGGGTCCCCCTGCTACTATTCTCCCGGGTTGGAAGAAAAACTAGAAGAGATTAAAAAGTGGCTCCCTGGGGATGGGAGCTGGAGAGAATAGTGATTTTTTTTCCTTCGAGAGTGAACAGCTTCTCTAAGACTTTCTACTGAACAAAGCACAAAGGCCATACTTAAAGATCAAAACTCAGAATCCACAAACAGAACTGAACCATCCGTTTACTTAAGCCGGTGGGTGGTCCATTTCAGGACTAGCTGGGTGCAGCGGCATGCAGCTTGGGCTGGTTATGTGTCTGTAGACATTGCTGGCCAGTCCAGTCTGTTATGCGTTGGTTTTTACAGGAGCTGTGCCCATGTGCTTTCCATTCTCTGCTGATGGTGGCACAGCCAACCCAGAGTGGGAACCAAACAAAGATGGAGTCCAGTACTGTGTCAAGGGCCTTCCTCAGTTTCCCCCTTTGGCACATTCTGCATCTGGCAGAGATGGGAGTGAGTATTAGTTATCAGAGTTGAGGATGGACTGAGATGGGTTTCTGGGCTGGGTTCCCTCCACGTCTGAAAGCTGCAGCTGTGACAAAGGCTTGGTTATTTTGAGAAACAATCCAAGGAAACTGGAATGGGGGCTAGGGGGATGTGAGAGGGAGAAAGGGAAGTCAGTGCCAAAGGATGTCAGGGAGCTGGTTACCACCACAGGCCACCAAGGCTCAAAATGGCGGAGAGGATGGAGGAGGAGCCCCGAGGTGCCTGGTATAGACAGTTGCTTGGTTTCCTTCTGGGCTAGGACCGTGTGTCTGTCCTGTCCAGGCAGAGACTCAGACTGAGTAATATTTGTTCAGTGCAATACCATGACCCAAAAGTTCATGCAAGTGCCTGGGGTGATTAGAAACTCGAACACCAACAGCACCAGTCCCTGGAGAAGCCAACAAGCTCATCCTGAGAACATGTCATGAGTTTTTGAATTTGTAGGATTACCTTGATATGTGGTGCTGTTTGGCATGTTTTCTCTGCAGAGGTGGAAAAACACTTGTTCTTTACTACTTAGAGGTGCCTTGGGCAGTTGATAAAACTTGACCTTGGCACTGAGGCTACAGCTTGGCAAAGCCCCAAGGGTCCTATTTTTTACAACTTCTATCCTGCCAAAAGTATTTTTTACGGCCTGTATCAGTTCCTCCACTTTTCAGTTCAGGAACTGAGGGCTTTCACACTAGCCACCACCAGGTTTCACAGACAGACCCTGTAACTGGAGGCGAGTCATCTTTCTTGAGGTCTCCAAGTTTGCCAATGTGCCTGACTTCTCAGGAAGTGACCTTACTGCCTGGAGGCTGGGACTTCATGGGCCATCGGACAAGCAGCAGGCTGGCTTCATGAAGCACTGTGCAGGCACCTGTGCTGCAAGGGTTCAGACAGGGCAGCCAGCCCTGAGTGAGTGAGACATAGCTGGGCACGGCGTGGTAACAAGTCCGGCTGGTCCAGCGAGATCCTGGCAGGAAGGAGGGCCGACTCTGACTGAGCCTGTGCCAACCATTACAGCACCATGGAAAGTCGGCCGACTCTGACTGAGCCTGTGCCAACCATTACAGCGCCACGGAAAGTCAGGTCACTTGTTTGGTGGCTCCTCAAAAAGTTAAACACAGAATTACCCTGTGACCCAGCAATTCCACTCCTAGTATCTACCCAAAAGAACTGAAAGCAGGGACTCAACAGACCCTTGTCCACCCATGCACATGGCAGCATTACTCACATTAGCCAAAAGGTGGAAGCGACCCAGGTGTCCATCATCAGCAGATAGATGGATAAACAAGATACAGCACATCCATATGGTGGAATATTATTTGGCAGTAATATAATATCGTGATGCATGCTAACCTTGACGACATTGAAACTCTAACCCTACTGTTGAGGACATTATGCTAAATGAAATAAGCCAGACACAAGAGAACAAATATATGATTCCACTCATATGAGGTATTTATCATAGACAAATCCAAAGACAGAAAGTAGAACAGAGGTTACCAAGGACTGGGGAGGGGAGATGAGGACTTACCGCTGAATGAGGACAGAGCTTCAGTGTGGAAAGGTGAAGTTCTGGAGACGGATAATGGCAATAGCTGCACAACGAGGTGAATGAACTTAATGTCACTGACCTATACACTTAAAAATTGGTTACACTGGTCAATTTCATGTTGTATGTGTTGTACCAAAAATTTTTAAAAAGAAAAGTGACTTGGTAAAGGCAGTTTGTTTAACATTTGACTACTACTCCGGGTAGTTTTATAGACAAGGCAAACCAATATGTCATTATTTTCAAAGAATCTTCATTTTATTAAGATCTCCTAATAACTCACTAGCCTATAATCCATATGATCTCCCAAAAGGATATCTTTCCTTAATACTGATTGTTTTAATTCAGCCGGAACTAGCTAACATCCAAGGAGCGTTTCATTCCAGTTCGTCGAAGTGTAGCCTGGTAAACTAAAGATTAGAGATGGAGTGAGAGAAAATATTAAGGGCTTCCTTATATACCTCTCAGAAAAAAAAGAACATTAAATAAGACCAGCTATGTATGATATGCATGAATAAAAAGTTACAAAAGTACCAACAGATCCTAAAACAAATAATCTCAACTGGTTTTTCTCACTGTTCATCACACAAACCACAAAAGGAAAAGTATAAAGACTAAGGCTAATACAGACATATCAAGCTCCACATCTCACCACTAATTATACAATCACGATGCGTGAGCCTATCTACAGAAATTTTATGCCACAAAGAAAAGCTCATCTAAATACCAGAAGAATAAAACAGACGGCCCCACCTGGTGGAGGCACTTCTCTCTCCAAAAACCCATAAAACTCATTAAAGAAAAAGGGCACACAAATGGGGTGTTCAGACCCCATAATTTTGAGAGGAATGTCTAGAAGTCGGGTACAGATTGACAGAAAAAAGTTAAGCAGAGAAAAACCCAAAACCCCAAAACCCACAGGATGAGACTGTTGAGAGGTTAAACGCAATGCTCAGGAGAATAAACGGGAAGTGACTCCACTGGACAGCGACAGGGAAATGAGAACTAAAACAAGACTGATTTTCGTCTCTATGGTCTGGGGTGGTGGGCATGGAATTTGCTCTACAAACAGTGAGCCTTCCCAGGGGAGTTGAGGACATGGCACCGAAAACCTTCAAGAAAATACCAAACAGACCTGTGGCTGGGTGCTGTCTCCCCCCGCACCCTGCAGACAGGACGAGTATATGCCAGCTGAGTAACAGGCTCTGGGGGTTCAGAGAGGACAGAGTGGCACTAGAGAACAGCAGAATTGTAAATACTTTCCATGACAATTGGCCATTCCTTTTCTATTTTCAAATAAGGCTTAAACCCTTTTGAGTGAGGAGATGAGTCCCAGATACCCTCCTGGGAGGATGTAAATTACTTCACAGTTAAGTGGGACTCCAGAATCAGTGTTTAGGGAAAGCGGTCTTTTCATGAAATAACTGAAGTCTCTCATGTGTCAGTTAGAAACTGAGTTAGGCTGCTGGTGGGTGACAAGGCCACCCTGTGGTTTAACCAAGCATATGTTTTTCTGTCCCGTAGAGGACGTGCCCACTGTCAGGTGTGTGGGGCTGGCAGGACGGCACTGGCTGGCAGCACGGCACTGGCTGGCAGCACGGCACTGGCTGGCAGCTCCTTCTGCCTTTCTGCGAGGCCATCCTTAGCATGGGGTGTCTGTCCTGAAGTTTACCTCATGATCTGAGATGGCACAGCCAAACATGAACCTGAACATCCAGAAAGGAACAGTGGCGGAGGAGAAAGGTGACCTGGCTGAGCCAGCCCCTTCAAGAACATTCTAAAAGGGCCGCCAATACCTCCCACTAACTTCTCCCTAACTACCACCAGCAAGAGAGCTGGAAAAGGCCATCCCAAATTAAATCTGGGTTTTGATAGAAGGGAAGAGTGAGTTATTGCATATCGGGAGACAATTAGCCATTCCCCAACTGTGAACATAACACTTGTGGATACTTTCTTTTTTTTTTTAGATAAAATCTTTTATTGTTTGCAGATGATACAAATTTTTTTAAAACCTTAAATGCCGATTAAAAAGTAAGAAAGCTATTAATTCCAACTAATACAAAATAAAATTTTCCTATTTTTTAGAGATCAGAAAAGTAATAAAAAAATTAATAGATTTAGTTAACCATACAATAAAATTAGAATGAAAGTCATTAGAAATATTCAGAAACTTTTAGACAGAAAACTGCAAACTTTACTGAAGGAAGCAAAAATAATTTGCACATATGGAAAGTCTGTGTTGGTAAATGGAAAGAATTATGAGAATTTGTAATAACGGTAACAGCTAACACTGGTGAGCCCGAAGTCTGGCAGAAATTAAACTCTGTTTAGTGGGTTCATGCACGTCTCACTCTGTCTTGATACAGATGCCAACATGATCCCCAATTTAAGATGACACGAGACACAGAAGGAGCTAAACCTGCTTCTTTCTTACATGGAAAAGGGGATAGAGGAGAGACTCAAGCACAGCCAGATGTCTACAGCCACGGCAGCTCTCGCTAGATAGTTTACCTAAAATTTCATACAGTCCCACCCCAGCTTTATTGAGAGAGAACTGACATACAACACGGTACAGGTTGAAGTCTTTTCTTAGTGGTGTGTTTCTTAGAGGTGTGTTTGTGGGAAGCTGGTTGGGTATGTATAACAAACAGGCTGAGGTGGATGCTTGGTGAGCGTTCTATCTGTGGTTATTTCAGAGTTGGGAGGAGAAAGGGAACTCAAGGTGATGCCAATTTAGATTCTAGCAAAAACTAGGCAGCTGTGCCTGGAAAGAGACATGAGCCCCAGAAGCAGCTCCAAGGCACAAGGGCAAAGGAGGGAAGACCTGGCCGGGTGAGTGGCCACATGGGAGACGAGGGGACATGTCCGGGAAAGGAAGGTGGAGACAATGTGATGACGATGGAGTTTTAGAAAGAACTGAGCATTTGTATATGGAAAATAACCCAAGTTAAAAACAAGGCAAGGTCAACTCAAGGAAACATTCAAAGGATACAATCAGGGCGCTGGCTGTAATGGAGGTGGGGATGGGGGTAGGGATGGGGTGCTATCTGGCTGAGAGTAGAATACATCTGCATAACAATAATGATGATTTATTCAGCTAAAAATAGTGATATAACCATATTGGGAAGTAGGAGAGAAGGTGGGATGTACAAGAACTGAATCTCAAGTATCATACAAGGAAATGAATACATAATGCTGAAAACTTACACAAAGACAAAAGCAACACAGGCATCCGATTTAGAAATACAGAAGTAACTACTAGGAGCTGAAAGAGTTGAAAATCAGAGCTTCTGGATCATGGGAGAGTGATCGTATTTGCTGCTATATGGGCCTTTGGTGTGTTTGCATATATTATTTGATGTTTGTAAATAAAAACTAAACAGAATTGATACTACATGTAAATGATTTCAATGAGCCCACACAATTGTTTTTCAGCAAGGTCTTCTCGGTGAAAACGTCAGTTCCTGTGTGATAAGTTTCTCCTTTGAGAATCTCATGCCTTATCAGAGTCATTAACGTTTCTACAGCATGACTCTCTCTCCTCCATTGAGAGGGGTGGACATCCTCTCAATTAAATGGTGAGCGGGCCTATGGAAGGAAACTTAGGATATTAAATTTGTTTCGGATGATGTGCAGGGATGCAAAGAAACCTAACCAATTCAAGAAATGACGTTAAGAATTAGATTGCACCCTGAACACATTCAATTTTGCATTCCAGATTCAATTTCTGTGAGATTTAAGGGAGAGGCTACTTACCAAAATCTGGAATCAGACAGCACAAAGCTGCGGGGCGGGGGCGGAGGGGTGGGGAATAATCTAGGGCCTGCTTTAAAATTCAGCTCCAACTCACAACTTTGGGGCTTCAAAACCAGCCAAGGAAAAATGGGCAGGCTCCCTTCGGATAAGGATCCCTTTGAGGGTGGCCGTGCTCTTAGAGACTGAGACAGCTCTGACACCGGTCTCAGAGAGAGAATATAAGATTGAAATTGTAACTGGATTCCGTCCTCGGTTTGGGAATTTTCTTACCACATGATTCTAATTTAAATG
>NW_006443124.1:14497263-14506535 GCF_000325575.1 Pteropus alecto
TTCCTGGGGTTTCCACCGACCCCACCCACCACCCCCAACCAGAAGCGGAAACTGGCCAAGGAGGTGAATGCCTGTGCTCTGACGGTTCACTACTGTGCTTGCCTGCTGTCTGCGGAGAGTGGGGGTACCATTGCCAAATAGACTTTGTGTCCAAGATGATGAATATGGAAATTTCCCCAATTTCATTCTAGAACAGATTAAAACATTTTTATTGGACCGTTTTATTATTACCATAGGTTTTCCAACAGGCTTTGTGATGGGTTTGTGTAAGCCACTGCAGAATGCTAACATGGACGCAAGGCATCTGACTATCCAGTGTGCCTCACCATGTCGTGAGAACAGCACTCCCCTCAAGTGCTTATTGAAAATGTAGACTCCAGGCTTTACTGTGGCACTTGGTTCAGTTGGCCTGAATCACAGAGCCCACCTTGAGAACCAGCCCAGCTTCTGTCAATCATGTAGATGCCTGCATCCAACCTTACAGAGACTGGAAAGGGGAACGCTGGTGATTTCCAGACCTGGGCTTTGGGGCCCAGTGATCTGAAGGACGTCTCTTCTCATTAGTTATACAGCACGTGTGTTACACAGCTGACTCTTGAACAATGTGTATAATAACACTGAATCCCCAAAAACTTAGTTGTCTCTCAGTCTCCACAGGGAATTGGTTCCTTGACCTCCCACAGATACCAAAACCCGCAGATGCTCAAGTCTCCTGTAGAAAATAGTGTAGGACAACACACCTAGTCGGCCCTCCGCATCCACAGACTCCCAACTGTGGATCCAAAACAGTACAGGTATTTATTTTTTAAATCTGCTTAAAAAGTGGGAGGGAACGAGGGTCAGTTAATAGAGGGGCAAGTGCGGAGTCAACATGAGGTGTTGCCTAGTGGCTCCCACCCACCGTAGGAAACATCTGTTTTCCAACAATCAGATGACAGAAAGCATAAGGCCACAAGACAACCAAGACAAAGACCACTTCAATGCCCTCTCCCTCCTTTCCTGAAATAGGAGCTCAGAAGGGGAGGACCAGGAGATGCTGGGGAAGGCTGGGCCTGTGATGGTCCACTTCTGCTGCATAAAGGCAACTGACACACAGTGGTGTAAAACCACCACTACATTTTGGCCGCATCAGTCCTGTGGGTTGGGATTTAAAAAGAATATAGAAACCCCATGAGCTCTTCTCCACTCCACGATGCTGGGCTTCTGCTGGGATGACCCGAACAGCTGACGCGGGACCCAGAGGCTTCTTCCCTTGCACCCTGGTTCCTGGGCCCTGATGGCTGAGTTTGGGCACCAGCTGGGACTGTCCTGCACAAGGACCCCCAGTGTGGAGCTTCAGGTGGTGGGCACTCTTGCACGGCGGCTTGGGGCTCCAAAGGCCAGTGTCCCAGCCAAACTGCCTGATCTTTATGGCCTGATCTCATGCCATATGAGCTGCTGCATGTTACTTCTGCTACAGTTTACCAACAGGAGCGCTCACAAATCCACCCAGACCCAAGGAGAGGCCACAAGACATTGACCGTACCTCTCAATGGGAGAAGCATCAAATAATTTGGGTTAATGCTGTAAAGCCACCACAGTAGGTCATGAGAAGAATAAACAATAAATGGCAATAACAGAAGAAAATTTCCCAGAGCTGAAGACAGACATGAGTTTTGAATTGAAAGACCCCTAGTGCCAAGGAGGGAAAAAAAAAAAAGGATTCAAACCTGGATATATCCTGACAATGTTTCAGATCAGCAGAGATAACTTCTCCTAAAATATTCCAGAAAGAGAAAAAACTTATCAGAAAGCAACAAGAATCAGAAGATGACATCAAACTTCTGGCTGGCAACACAAAACCCAAGTATAAGAGCAACCGAAACCTAGTCTCAGGTAGAGAATGCAGAACGATCTAAGTTTCTAAAGGGAATGTACCGCTGGAAAAAAAAAAAAAAGCAAAAGATGCCAGACACAAATCGGAAAGCAGAGAGACCAGGAGAGCAAATAGCTGCATATTTTAAAGAATAGCAATTTTGGAGCCAAAATCCAACATAATACCTGTTGGTTTCCCTTCTGCCCCTCCCAGGATGACGGTGAGGGCAGGCTCCTACACGCTCCTGACAGAATCCTGGTTCTGGATTCCAGGTATCTGGAGTTTTCAGCTGAGCAGTGGAGCCTGAGGAGCGGGTCAGCTGAGACGATGAGGCTGTGTCACGGCACCCAGGTCGTTATGCATCTGTCATCAATACCACATGGCTTCATGCCAGGCAGTCCAGTGTCTGCCTAGTCCCCTCCTAACACTCTCTCCCTACAGATCTGACTCCCTCTCACTGACTTGTAAGGTTTACCTGAAATTGACCAGTTTATGCACTTAATGTCTTTCCCTGCTTCTACGTAATAGAATCTCCTCTGATCACTAGTTCCACTTTGATAAGCTGGGACCGGGTTCAGCTGTATAACCCACCCCAATGCATGCACAGTTGGTTTCTCTCCCTGCGAATGCCATCTGCACGGTGGCCAGTTGAGGGTGCTTGGCCACGTGCCCAGCCGCCTGCTGCCTACGGGTTACTCACCCTCATCTCTCAGCAGCAAGCCCATCTTTCTAAACTGTTTTCTGGAACTCGGAACTGTTTCCCAGGCTCCTTAGCCCACCAGCCTCCAGTGGGTCCTGCCACGGGGTGGAGGGCTGTACTAGGTGGAGACTGGAAGTGGTCAGAAGGGATTGACTTCCTTTTTCAAAAGCCATCAGCAGCAGCCAGCTGGCTCCAGCCTCTTCAGCACTGGCAGCGACAGAGACCTTGCCCTGTCAGTCAGCAGAAGCACAGCTGTACCATGTTCCACTCCACAACCCCTGGGCTGTGCCTCCCTGGGAAATCCAGGCTCCCGCCAGGTCCTAGTGTCTCAGAGGTTAGAGCACAGACCCAGGATACCCGAAGTGCCAAGCCCCAGGGTTCTGGTAACATCATCTCTTTAGTTCCCTCTGGGAGGTGTCTGCTTCCTACACTGAATTTCTGGGGAATCTTAGGGCCTCCTTTTGCTCATTCCTCCTCCCCACACCCCAGTAGCCAACACCCTGTATTAAACCCCCACTGTCTGAAACTTGGTAGGATGTGTTTTCCAAACTGGACCCTGAATCATACCGTCTTCTCTCCTCGGCCATACTTTGCATCTGTGAAGGCCAGAACTATAACTATGGATCCCTTACCTACTGCCTATTTCAGAGTAGGCATTTAAAGAGTTGCTGAATTAATTAGCCTCAAGTCCATGATGGAACTGAAATTGAAAATCAAAATGAATCACGATAAAGCCATGGAAAAGACTATTTCAGCTCACGTATGCATTGTCAATATTGTTGACAGAAATCAAGAAATGCCAAATACCAATCGTGAGATTCTGAAGATAAAGCTGCCTTTTTGAAATACATGTGTTAAAGTGAACACATATTGAAATATTACACATGGAAAAATGAGCAAATTTTAAGTGAATGTCTCAATGAATTTTCATCTCATTTTCCGTTGAGTTGTTGGCCAAGTCACATGTCTTTCTCCATCTCCACCCGATTCTTATCATCTATCTTTTTCTCTTTAACCAGTATCATGTTTAATTGTGTTCACCAAAAAAGCACCTCAGGATATGACTTTATTTGGAAAAAGGGTCTATGTAGGTCTGACCCTATTATGATGAGGTCACGCAGGGTGGCTAATCCAATATGACTGGTGTCCTTATAAACGGGAAATTTGGAGACAGAAAACGATGTAAACATGTCATGCAATGATGAAGCCAGAGACTGGAGTGATGTGTCTACAAGCCAAGGAACGCCAAGCATTGCCGAGAATCACCAGAACTTAGGACGAGGCAAGGAAAGCTTCCTCGATAGAGCCATTGGAGGGAGCAAGGACCTGACACCTTGCTTTCGGATTTCCGGCCTCCAGAACTGGGAGATGATACATTTCTGTTGTTTAAGCCATTCAGTCTGTGGTTGCTATGGCAGTTCTAAGAAACGAATACAAACACTAACATAGCATGTTATTTTACCTATTTACCTGATTTCCCCATTAGACTGTAAGATTCAAGGGGGCAAAGGTTTCTGCTCCTTTGGTCTCTGTTGTGTCCCAGTGGCCAAAACAGTATGTGGCACAGAGTGGGCGTGTGAATATTACCTGCAGTCCAGAGCAAACATGTACATGTTAGAGAACTTGACACGGAGACAGAGGCAGGGTTGGCTTATTTTTAGCCACAAACAACAGAAAACATGACTCACAGTAGTTTGAACAAATACAGATTTATTTTTTTACATAAAAGCCCCACAGTGGGCAGTCCAGGCTAGAGCAGACCTCAGCAATTCATAAGGACCCACACTTTACCCTGCTCCTGTGTTCACTACTGACCTCTGCACCTTTGG
Organism: Pteropus alecto; assembly: GCF_000325575.1. Lineage (NCBI taxonomy): Eukaryota > Metazoa > Chordata > Mammalia > Chiroptera > Pteropodidae > Pteropus > Pteropus alecto. Next base: position 14,501,648 of record NW_006443124.1, read on the forward strand.
GGTCACATCCCAGCAGGAAGAGTGGGGTGGGCAGACTGCCTCTAGCCTCTCCTCCAGCATCGCTTTCACAGGGCCATCCCCACTGAGAAGGAACTGGAAAGTTTAGCTGAGTGTTCAGGGAGGAAGGCAAAAGAGGCGTATCAGGATAGGGCTAGGCTGGCTGAGCACCCGCCTTGGTGGCGTTGAGGTTCATGCAGAGAAATGAATGAGTCAGTAAAGGTGCTGGAACAACGAGCTGGACAGAGCAGGGACGATCGAACCCCGGTATCACTTCCCACACAAAAACTAACTCTAAGTAGATTAAATGCTACAGTTGAAAAGCAAAATTTTAAAACTTTGGAGAAAAACATCTTTGGAAAAGATTAGTAAATGGTATTAAAACACAGACTGTGTATCGCATGACATCATTAGAAAAACAAAAAGACATGTACACTGAGCAGTGTCTGCAAAGCAATGAGCCAAGGATCCGACAGAAGAAAAAGAAAAGGGGAAAAATTAGCGCCCCCAGGCAGAAAATACAAACACATCTCTGAGGATACAAGGTCCTCAATCTGACTAGTAAAGAAATGCAAGTTAAAACTTTTGCATCCATTAGACTATCAAAAATTAAGCACTCCGACAATAACAAGTGCTAAGAAGAGGGCAGAGAGGGTCCCAGTCGCCAAGATGGGAGTGGACTGGATACAAGCCACTTCGGAGAGCAATCTGACAACTAGGAAAACAGAAAAGCACATAAGCTATGACGAGCAGTTCTCGCACACTTGTGTGTGAAGACATGCTCGAGCGTTTAGAGCAGCACTGGGACTAAGAGCAAAAACCTGGAACCATCTAGACGCCCGGCCGTGCAGAATGGACAAATGGAGTCCACTCATGCCACATCTTGAGCTGCATGTAATCCAGACTCACAATGCTGAATTTTAAAAGCTGAGGAATACCTCTGTGTACCAATTATAATTTTTAAAGATGCAAAACAATACTGTGTTGCAGGATATATACTTACATTTTAAAGAAATATATAAAAACCCAGAATCAATAGCCATCACCTCCTCAGGGAAGGGCACCCATTTAGGGCAGGTGACAAAGAGGAATGTAAGTGTATCAATGTTTATTTCTCACACTGCATGGAGGGATCAGGAATACACATTTATATTTAACTTTTATATAAAGAAATAACTTGGTTTTTAAATGCCCATGGCGAAAAAGTAGATGATGGCATCAGGACTCCATGTGTGTGAAAAGGCAGCGGTAAAGACATGTCTAATCTTCCAGGGAAACACCTCTAGGTATGAGCTGAAAGGGATGCCAAGAAGATCCTGACAGCCAAGCACAGAACACGGCCACCAATCTCTGCCTTAACTCACTGGTCTAACACCTGCTGGCTCTCAAGCCGATAGATTAATCAGAACCAGCCAAGGTGATTCTTCTAAAACTTCCCTTGCCCAAGACCTACCAACTTCTCACATAACTGGAGAATGAGCCAGCTCACTTTTGTTCTCCAAGTGCCTCTAACATGCAGTCAAGGTGAGAGCCATTCAGATGCCAAACTGCCTAATAATTCAAGAATTCGAGGAAGGCCACATTAGAATCAAATATTAAAGGTGGAGTGTGGCAAGTGTGGTGATGACACGGTTTGCTGTAGCAGCAGCCATGGAGAGTTCCAGACTCCAGGCCTCAGCTGTGCGTGTCCGTGTGGACACGGCACTCCCTCCAGAGGAAAATGGTGAGTGAGGCATGACTGCCTGATCTGGTGGATTTCTGACATCCACATGGGTAACTGTCATGAAGTGAAATGAGTTAACATGTCATTCGCTCAGAAACTCGCTTGGCGTCTTGTAAGCACTCAAAGTTAGGTACTTTTCAAGTAAAAAAACTTGGAAAAAATCCTCGATAAAATATTGTAATAAGGAGGACCATGTCTACTCTCAGCTTCATCAACAGGATCCCAGGCATATGTGAGGGAAACAGCTCAGACCTCTTGGTGTGCGAACCATCTCCCAATGCCTACCCTGTGAATCACTGAGGGTGACAAGAGACGGTCAACAGACCAGTGAAGAGTTCTAAGAGTGAGACTGAGAGGCTGAGGGGATCTAAGTTCTTACTCTTCATCTTCTCTACTTTTTACAGTGAGACTCTAATTGAGTGTTAATTATAAAAAGCCTGGTTGCAACAGCATCTTCAACGGATGCTGGAGGTGGCTCTGGACTAGACAGGGACACACTGCTCCGAGGTGGGGTCGGGGTGGTCAGAAGGGGGACCAGATGGCAGCAGCAGGTCGTGGCTCTGTAGAAAGAACCAGATGGCGGCGCTTCCTTTCAGCTGCTGGCTTTTTTCCACTCCCTGTGCCATCTCTGTCCCCTTGAGGCACCGCAAAGGGAATACCACCACTGACCCCACCGTCCTCCTGCAACCACTCCCTTCAGATCATCCCAGAAACCCCTAGAGTTTCCTTGGACTGAGCTCACACCCTCTGCAAGGTAGCCTAAATCCTCTCCCTGGACTTTTTCATCCAGGGGCCCAGAGCATATGGGAGATGGCACAGGGTCTTGTCTCCATGACCCCACTTACTATGTGGCACTGGGCAAGCTTTCCTTGACCTCTGAGAGCAGTATCTGCTCCCTGGGAACAGAGAGCACAGCATCTGCCTGAGAGGATGAGGCTGCGAGCAGGGAAGCTTGGCTGCCTGGAAGGTACTGGGGGCGGGGAAGAAAAGCCCCTCGGAAGCACAGCATCTGCCTGAGAGGATGAGGCTGAGAGCAGGGAAGGTACTGGGGGCGGGGAAGAAAAGCCCCTCGGGGCAGTCACACAGCTGAGGGTGGTTATGTCACTTTATTTAGCAAATGGTCACGCTCTAGGCCCCACAAAACTGCTCCTCCCATCTCATCAGAGGGCCTGCCTCAGGCGGAAACTCAGAGGTAGACACAAGGCCCAAATTCCCCATCAGTCTCCTCTTCTGCCCCACATGGCACGCAGCACAGAACAAACTCACTGCTCACATCCTCAGGCGCCTACCCCCATGTGGCTCGGGGGCCTCCAGTGTTCAACAGCCATCTACTGGGGCTTCGGCCCAGCTCCAGACTCAGAGCCCCTGCTCCTGAGATGCTGGCAACTGGCCAGGGCCTCTGTCCCGACTGTGGGGACGCCAAATCTTTAATTCCCCAGCCCTGAAGCCTGTCCCTGCTGGGCAAGAAGCAAAATGTATGAAAATACTTTAATTATTTCTTTGAAACTGTTAAGAAATAAGGTTGTCTCGTTTTTCTTTTACAATCCCAGTAAAAAGTTCACATTGGTGCCAGGGCCCAAGGCCAGCCCCTCAAGCCGAGCGCCGGCTGCTCAGTAGAAACGCTTGTTGCGGTCCTGCCGCTTCTGGAACACCACGGCGCCCACCACAGCACACACGACGATGCCCAGGAGCGCGCACAGCAGCAGCAAGAATACCCGCCACCCTGTCAGTGGCCCGCCGCGGAAGTTGCCCGTTGGGTCGTCCACATTGTCTGAGGGAGAAGAAAGGGGAGTTGGGGTGGCAGAATGGAGAGGCCGGGCAGCTCTCTGATGGGATTGGCCAATAGGACCGAGCAGGGCAGTGGCCCTGGCGAGACCCCCGCCCCCACCCCCAGGTGCACAGCCACGCAGGCAAGGGGCAGGGAAGGAGACACACAGACATCCCCGAGGTTCCTAGAGATGGAGGCCTGGGGTGCCTTGCTGCTGCAAGGAGCTGGCGAACACTGGATTCCCAGGCGCCCCAAGAGGCCAGGGAAGCCCAGCACCTGCTTTCGCCAGCCTGCCCCGCACCCCCAGGGCAGCGGTCTGAGGTCCCCACCTGAGAAACACAGCCCTGGCCAAACACCAGAGAGTCTGCCTCAGGAAGAAGCTCAGAGGTGGACACGAGGCCCAAATTCCCCGTCAGCCTCCTCTTCCGCCCCACATGCCCTGACACACCTGGATGCATCTGGGGCCCCCTGAGGTCCAGGCACTCAGCACCCCACCCTGTCCTCCTCCAGCCACATAACATCCCTGCCCAATAACACTGTCGATGACTCTGCCAAGCACCAGGGCCTGACACTCACGGCATCTCCCGGAATCCCTGGGATGTGGCTCTCCTCCCAGCCAGGTGTGCAATGCCAGCTACGAGTCTGACACCCTCCCCTCCCGAAAAACCTGACAGGGTAGGCTTGCTGACACAGTCCCACCGCCGGCCCCTCACCACCCCTGCACAGGGACAGTAACAGTCCTTATTAAACCAGGAGCTCCTAAGTAGCCCCTTGGCCTCGGGCTCCCGCGGCCCCTCTGCCCCCTTGCTCCACCTTGGTCAATAGGCTGAGCTTCCGGGCAGTACCCAGCACACAGCCAGGTACCAAGCAGGAGCTTTAGGATCGTTTTCAAAAACCATGAATGGGTCAACGAACCTTAACATGAGTTAATTCCCCACCTGGCCAACCACACGGAGTTGCTGGGTGAGTCACAGCGGATGAGATCTCTGACCCCTTGGCAGCCAGAAACCCTTGAACCAAAGGTGGCAAGACGGTGGCCTATGATAGGATTTGTATGACCCTCAAAACGTTTAAAAGTAATCTGAACCTTAAAAAGGTGAGATATCACATAAAACGCTGGGTTCCACTCTGGCTCACACTCCACATGGTGACCTTGGGCTGGGCTGAGAGGCCGCTCGATATCCCTGCCCGAAAGATCCGGGCATGGGCTGTGTGCTGTCCCCCGCTGGGCTCACAGGCTCGACTTCAGGGGTGTTGGGGTGCACTTCTCCACACACAGGGGCCTCACTTCTCCAACCAGGACCCTCACTTTGTGAGGACGAGATCATGGCTAATCAGTCACGGGAAGAGCCCAGGTTTGAGATTTTGCAAAAACTCCAGCTCCCATCCTGCCTTTACCT
>NW_006443124.1:14506551-14511985 GCF_000325575.1 Pteropus alecto
GTCAGTTCGCTCGGCCAGTGGTAGGACCTACTTCTCAGGCCATTTACTGAGGTCATGCACGTGCCCCTGTGGCTTTAACTGGCCGTTACTGCAGCACCAAGTATGGGAGGAAGCAGATGCCAGGTGTTCACACATCTGTCTTAGCATTATTTGCTGACCCAAGAGCCCAGGCCATAACCACAGCCGGACCCAGCGAGGAGAGAGGAACCACAAGCACACGTCCACACTAGCCATGGCCCAGCCCTGGCCTCACGCCAGGAACCCAGACCCAGACACACCTTTGGGCGACTTAAGGAGACTGACGCTGGGCTCAATCTTGGTCCAGTCGATGTTCTCCTCATCAGGCGTGTGCTCTACCATCAGCTGGAACAGCTTCAGGGAGATGATGTCATGATTGTCTGCAGGACCGAGAAGCAGCTTATAAGGGGCCTGAGCCCACCTCCAAGCACACAGCCTATGCCCCTCCCAACCACATTAGGTGGCCAGGTCCCCCAGAGAGAACCTGCTCCTGCTGGGCTGAGGGCTCAGCCTTGATCCATGATCAGTGACTGCACCTGAAGAGACTTAAGGAAGGCCCAGGTCTGACCAGTCTGGGCAGAAAAACCTCTGCTTGACCGTAACTGATCATCCCAGTTCTAAGATGGGAAAGCTGAGGCTCAGGGCCAAGACAAGGGTCCTGGTCAGCCTACCTCCTGCTATCAGCTAAGCCAACCAACTGGAACCCGAGGAAAGGGCCTGGAAAGGGGAACGCAAAGAGCAAGGACCCAGTGGCCAGGTGGGCAGAGCCAAGCGGCACCCGACTGCCCAGTGTACATAGCCCCGGAGGCCCAGGGACAGGTACCAACTCAGGTCAGAACACAGATCCCACTTGAGCTCAGCTGCTTCCGGGTGTGTGAACGTGGAGAAATTCAACACTCAAATCTCCAACAGTCTCAGTTGTATAAATAGCTACCTAGGCATATGTCATGTGACTTTGCCCATGAGATTCCTGTCCTCTACAGCACTCCTCACTGAGCACCGAACAGCCTTAGAGAGCAACCACTTGCCACAGATCTGGCCCCCTCAAGACATATGCTGAAATTCTGTCACATGAAATTTAAGGTAACCCAAGAAGGATGGTGGCAGATCCAGAGATTAACATCAGGATGGCAATGTGCTGGGAACTGATTACCAGGTAATCAATGAGCAGGTAACAACTCCCAGGAACGAGGGGCTTTCTGGCCCATCCTCTTCTCTCTTGGATATACGATTACAATTTCTGTATTAAAAACTTTAAAACAATGGACACTCTGGGGACCGAGTGGGCCCAGACACTCCCATGGGGAGGAGGCTCCTGGACAGTGGCTGGTGCCATCTGAGGGCCAAGAGAAGGACTGAGGACCACAGCCAAGGGCCACCCTCAACTGCCACCCATGCCTGGCAGCATCCTAATGCTTACAGAGCATTCACTGTAGGACAAACGAGACAGAGCCCCAACTTTATAGAACTCACAATTCAGTGAGTGAGACAAAGACAATGAAATTATAAGGTAGATTATAAGAGAATTAAGTGCTATGAAGAAAAATAAAGTCGAGAAAAGTGACAGAGAGTGTGCAAGTGACAGGGGTACATGTGTACAATTTTAAATAAAGACATCAGAGAAGGGCCCACTAAGGAAGTGACATCTGAGCAAGACTTGAAGGAGATGAAAGTAAGGCACAAGCACAAAGGCCCAAGGCAGGAGGGGACTGCTGTCTGCACAGCTGGAGGCAACGTAAATGAGGAACAGGGAGCAAAGAACCAGAGGTGATGGGGTGGGTGAGGCGCTGGCACCAGGGCCTGGAGGGGATGGATGGTGGCTGGAGAGCTCTGAGAGGATCAGCAGTGACACCTCATGCAAGCTTTAATGGGATCGCTCCGGCTCCTGTGCTGAGACTGTCGGCGGCAGGCATGGAGGAACCAGCTGGGGCTCCTGCGGGGGTCCGAGTGAGGGAGGATGGTGGCCCAGACCCTCCAGGTAGTAAAGAAAAGGCAAGAGGTGGTCCGCTGCACCATGAAGACAAAGCCAGCAGGACTCGCTGATGGATGACAGTGGCATGTAAGACAAAAGGGGAATCCTGAATGACACCAAGGTTTTTGGCCTAAGCAACTAGTGTCATTTATGTCTTGATGGAAACATGTGGTCTTCAGTTGTGCGCATGAGAAGGCTTAGATGCCAAGTGGGTTGTTGGTGACACTGGGCTGCAGATAGACATCTGGGGTCAACAGCGTCCAGATTCACAGCGTCCCAGGGAGAGGGGAAGTTTGCCTAGGACTGTGCAAGACTGAGCCCTGGGCGTGCCGACACTGAGAGATGATGGGAAGAGGAGGAAGAAACCAGGCATGTGTGGAACCAATGAAGGAAGTTCAAGAAGGAAGATGACCAGCTATGTCACAAGCTCCCAACAGACCAGGGAAGGTCAAAACTGAGACTTATTTTAACACCTTGCTCAGCCCACTCACCAGACAGGTCACCGGTGCCAGCCGAGGCCCCGAAGTAGTAGCCAGTGGGCAGGCGCACTCCCGTGATGTCGATGCAATTCTTCCACTCGTTCTTGTCCTCCAAGTCAGTCATCACCTGCAGCCAGCCAGCAGGTCAAGCTCACCCCAGACCCAGCCCACCCACCTCCCCGAGTACCTCAGAACCAGCACAGGTAGAGCTGTCCCCATCCCCACCACCTGCTCACCGTCAGGCGGCCCCGGGAGTAGCGCACAGCTAGGAAGGTGTCGTGATCGCGGTTGCGGAAGTCGGCCGTGCAGCCTGCCAGCTCGGTCCAGCGGCCATCCTTGCTGTGGTCGTAGGACAGGGAGCCATTGTTCACCATCACCGAGATGTATGGGAACACACGCTGTGACCAAGACATCAGTTATTGCATGGCCAACCTGGCCTGCGGGAGGTGGCGGGAGCTCCACCAACCCCTTCCCCTATCGCCCAGTCGACTGCCCAGTCCTCTGGGTCCCATTGTGCGGGAGGGAGCAGCCTACCTCCGTGCTCTCATCATTGGGGTATGTGTCCAGAAAGATGGCTAAGCCATGGAAGTTGTCTTTACTTCCAAACACAGGCCCTAGAATGAGAAAGAGATGCTCTCATCATGGGGAAAACTGGGGTTGTCCCCTGGGTAACCTGAAGGACAAAGCAGCACCAATGTGGGTCAGGGGGAGAGATGCAAGCTATTAGTTGTGCACCCAGGGAAGAGAAGGGACTTCTGAAGGCAAAAGCTGGGGATGGCTTCAGGGGCCCAGCAGAAAGGACTCAAGTTTAAAGCCTGAACTATAAAGGGACAGCACCTGGCCGGCCACGTGCTCTGAGGAGTCAGGTGACGAGGGGGTACCTGGCCTGTGAACAGCGGGTGGCTACACAGGAGACCCTATCCACTAACCCAGAGGTCAGCAACTTCCTGTCAAGGTCCAAAGAGCAAACGTTTTGGGCTTAGCAGGCCACATACAGTCTGGGTCACATAGTCTTCCTTGTTTTTGTTTTTCGAAAAATAGCCGTTTAAAATGGTAGAATGGTAAAAGCCATTCTTAGCTGGTGTACAATGCCAGGCCACCATGGAGTACAGAATTGAGCTGTAGGATCCAGCCCTTCCTCTTCCCGAAGGGACGTCCAGATTCTAGGGGTTCTGGGTTCCTTGAGGAGGAGGAGGAGCACCCTGACAGGAGGGTGCAGAGTGGAAGATCCTTGGCTACAGACGCCCACACGGGCTCGAGCACAGCCCTACCTGGCACGAGGCGGTCCCGGGTATACCATAAGGCAATGCCATCTCCATGGAGATTCTTCTTCCCTGCACCATGGACTCTGAAGTGGACGTGCATCTCCCAGTCCTTGAGGAAGCAAGGCTGGAGGGAGAGCAGAGAGGGTGCTCAGAGCTCCCTGGGCCTTCCTGCCAGTTGGAGGTGACCTGGCACAGACCCTGCCCCCACCGAGCCTGGGCCAGTAGGGTCACTAGTGCCACTGACCAACAGATCCCCCAGCTTTCTCAGCAGGAAAAGCAGGAAGAAAGAAGGCTGCTGGGACTACCAGGTAGAGAGTGAGAGGCCACACAGCGTCCCAAGGCTGCCTGAGGCCAGACCTCACCCAACCCAGCTGTCTTCTGCACTCTGATTCACTTTCTTTAACACCAGTCAAACCCGTCAACCCTGTTTTCTCCCCAGGCTCACTGCTCCTGCCCAAGGATCCTGTGGAAGGGTTACTACCCCAATTTTAAGCCACAGATTTTACAAAATGGAAACACATTTAGACAAAACAACTTGTCCACAGCAGGTAAGTGGACAGTCACGATTCACTCCCAGGTCTGTGTGATGCAGAAACTCATGCTCTGTCTTCTAAACCTCCCATGACCCTCGGGTCTTTAACACAAGCTGTATCAGCTCCCTTCTGGCCTCCCACTCCTACCATCTTCCCTCGTAACTGACCTTCCAACTAAAGGACTCAAATTCAGGTCTGGCTAACTCCAAACCCCAGCACACCTCCTGCCTCTTGCAGACCTAGGCAAGCCCCAGCGTGGTGACAGCACTAGGGTTAGGGGCTGGAAGGGTTACTTTGACTCGAGGGAAGGCAGATGCTCCCCAGCATCCAGGAACACCAGGTGCAGAGCTGGGCCCTGCCCACTACAAGGAAAACAGCCTGGCCTCACCCACCAGGAAGCTGCTTGTGAAAACTAGTATGACACACACCTCAACATACTTAGGGGAAGTTTGTAGATGGGCATGTGAGCAAATGATTAAACAAAGGACCATCAGACAGGCAAAATGAAAACAGGATATTGCTGACCTACCAGATTACCAGCTATTAAAGAGATTGCTAACACCACTGTGGACAAGGAAAGAGAGAAACACACACACAACCAGTGGGACTGAATGCTCCCGTCTTCTTGGGCGCGATATGGCTGTTGTAGCTTTTCAACAGAACGAGGCAGAGCCTTAAGCACTTACACTTAAAGATATCAAAGATACTACTGCAAAAAGTATCAGTGCTATGTTCTCATTTTTGAAAAAAGAAATTAGTATATATGTAGATAAAGAAAAAAAGGAATATTTGAATTTTATAAAATGAACATATTACTTCTAAAATCAGAAAAAAAACTCAGAAAGAAAGACCTTTATGTCCCATTGTGAGTTATCTGGCTTGTGCATTCAGAGTTACCAGCCAGTGCTCTGGCTCCGGGCACCAGAAAGCCAGATGAGACCTGGCTCCAGAGAACATGGAGCTAGCAGGCACCTGCGCGGCAGCTTACAAGTCGTGTGAAGTCAGCCTTCCCAATTCTTGACAGTTCATTGGGAAATCAGAAAAAATCTGCAAATTCTAGAGGAGGCAATGGAGCTCTCAAGGACAGACAGACAAGGAATCTCTAGTCCAAGGCCCGCGGAGGGGGGAGAAGGCCGGCTGAACTGACTTTGCTTTGGGTTGAGACCA
>NW_006443124.1:14512001-14536894 GCF_000325575.1 Pteropus alecto
GTCCCAAGGCTGCCTGAGGCCAGACCTCACCCAACCCAGCTGTCTTCTGCACTCTGATTCACTTTCTTTAACACCAGTCAAACCCGTCAACCCTGTTTTCTCCCCAGGCTCACTGCTCCTGCCCAAGGATCCTGTGGAAGGGTTACTACCCCAATTTTAAGCCACAGATTTTACAAAATGGAAACACATTTAGACAAAACAACTTGTCCACAGCAGGTAAGTGGACGGTCACGATTCACTCCCAGGTCTGTGTGATGCAGAAACTCATGCTCTGTCTTCTAAACCTCCCATGACCCTCGGGTCTTTAACACAAGCTGTATCAGCTCCCTTCTGGCCTCCCACTCCTACCATCTTCCCTCGTAACTGACCTTCCAACTAAAGGACTCAAATTCAGGTCTGGCTAACTCCAAACCCCAGCACACCTCCTGCCTCTTGCAGACCTAGGCAAGCCCCAGCGTGGTGACAGCACTAGGGTTAGGGGCTGGAAGGGTTACTTTGACTCGAGGGAAGGCAGATGCTCCCCAGCATCCAGGAACACCAGGTGCAGAGCTGGGCCCTGCCCACTACAAGGAAAACAGCCTGGCCTCACCCACCAGGAAGCTGCTTGTGAAAACTAGTATGACACACACCTCAACATACTTAGGGGAAGTTTGTAGATGGGCATGTGAGCAAATGATTAAACAAAGGACCATCAGACAGGCAAAATGAAAACAGGATATTGCTGACCTACCAGATTACCAGCTATTAAAGAGATTGCTAACACCACTGTGGACAAGGAAAGAGAGAAACACACACACAACCAGTGGGACTGAATGCTCCTGTCTTCTTGGGCGCGATATGGCTGTTGTAGCTTTTCAACAGAACGAGGCAGAGCCTTAAGCACTTACACTTAAAGATATCAAAGATACTACTGCAAAAAGTATCAGTGCTATGTTCTCATTTTTGAAAAAAGAAATTAGTATATATGTAGATAAAGAAAAAAAGGAATATTTGAATTTTATAAAATGAACATATTACTTCTAAAATCAGAAAAAAAACTCAGAAAGAAAGACCTTTATGTCCCATTGTGAGTTATCTGGCTTGTGCATTCAGAGTTACCAGCCAGTGCTCTGGCTCCGGGCACCAGAAAGCCAGACGAGACCTGGCTCCAGAGAACATGGAGCTAGCAGGCACCTGCGCGGCAGCTTACAAGTCGTGTGAAGTCAGCCTTCCCAATTCTTGACAGTTCATTGGGAAATCAGAAAAAAATCTGCAAATTCTAGAGGAGGCAATGGAGCTCTCAAGGACAGACAGACAAGGAATCTCTAGTCCAAGGCCCGCGGAGGGGGGAGAAGGCCGGCTGAACTGACTTTGCTTTGGGTTGAGACCACAAAGACAGCAAGCCAAAAGTAAGAATGAATGAGAAAGGGTCCCCTGGGGACTAGAGCCCAGCTCTGAGTCCCCTCAGTCTCTGAAATTCAAGGAAAGAGACTCACCTAAGTCTCGCGGTTTTTTTAACAAAAAATATCACAAATACAAGATCTAGTACGTGATCAAAATTACCAGGCACATGAAGAGACGACATATGAACAAAAACCAGAAGGAGGAACTCTAGATATTGGCCTTTCAAATAACTAGTTTACTATGTTCAAGGAGATAAAGGACAAGATTGAGAATTTTGGTAGGTAACTGAAAGTTTTAAAAATCACACTACAAATAATCTGGAACAAAGAATAACTGAAATTAACAATGTAATAAATAGGTTTTACAGTAGATTAAAAACAGATGGAAAGAATTAATAAACTCAAGTCCACTCAAATTAAAAATATCCAGAATGAAGCAGAGAGAAAAAAAGCATGGCAGATAAAAAACTGTAAGAGGCAGAAGAAAGAGTGAGAAAGTCTAAGGTAAGTATAATTGGAGTTTCAGAATAAGTAGCAATAGGGCAAAGAAAAATTTAAAGATATACCTAAACCCTTACTTAAACTGATTCAAAGACATTATGCCACAAATCTTAAGTGTTACAAACCAAAGGAAACAAATTTAAATAAATAAATAAATAAATAAATAATTGCACCTAGGCACATTAAGCAGGAAGGGAGGGCGAGAAGGAAGGAGAAAACAAAGAAAAACATTCTTAAAAGCAACCAAAGGAAAAAGACAGATTACCTCCAAAGGCGCTACAATAAGCCTGATACCCACTTTGCAACAGAAGCACTAGAAGCAAGATTATAGAGTGATATATTTGGAGCTGAAAGAAAATAACAATTAACATAAGATTCTATACTTAGCAAATGTATCCTTCAAGAATAAAGGTGAAATTAAAACACCTTTAGATAAACGAAAACACTAAAACTGTCTTTTATTTTTAAGGGAGAAGGAAAATGATCCAGACGTAGGTCAGAGACTCAGGAAGGAAAAGCAACAAAGACAGTAAATATGAAGGTAAAAATCTACATAAATGTTTGATTGCATAAAATGTTTTATGTGATTTAAAATGGAAAGGATTAAAATAAATAACAATGGGGAAATGGCGTTGAAGTTCTAAGGTCCTTGCTATTAGACTTTGGTAAAACACAGATGTATGTTTTAAACTTGAGAGTAACCACTAAAAAACTGGGAAATAAGCACAAAACTTGTGTGCTAATAGAAGAGTAAAAATGTAATAAAAATGAACAAACCCAAAACAGAAAAATGAAGAGAGCAGGCAGTACAAGTAGAAAGTAAATAGTAAGATGGTAATTAAAACCAAATGCATGGGAAATTTTACTAAATGCAGATGAACTAAATGCTAATAAGGATACATATAGAATATCTCTATATTATTTCTTACAACTGCATATAAATCTACAATTATGTCAAAATAAAAAATTTAAAAAGTAAAGAAAGAATCAAAGACTCAAACTAAGAACTAAAATTATAAATCTATAAAAACTAAAACTATAAATTTCTTAGAAGAAAACATGGAGAAAATCTTCACAACACTGGATTTAACAATGGTTTCTTGGATAGGACAGCAGAGCGCACACACACACACACACACGAAAAACAGATAAATCAGATTTCATCAAATTTAAAAACTTTTACATTCAAGAAAATCAAGAGAATTAAAAAGACAACCCACAGAATGAGAGAAAATATTTCCAAATCATGTATCTGTAAGGGATTAATATCCAGAATACATAGAGAACTCCAACAACTCAATGACAAAACCACCCAATTTAAAATGGGCCAAGGACTTGAATAGACATTTCTCCAAAGAAGATACACAAATGGCTAAAAGGCACATGAAAGGATGCTCAACATCATTGATCATTAGAGAAGTACAAATCAAAACCACAAGATACCATTTCACACCCATTAGGATGGCTGTTATAAAAATAAAAATAAAAACGGAAAATAACAAGTGTTGATGAGGATGTGGAGAAATTGGAACCTCTGTGCACTGCTGGTAGAAATATAAAATGGCGCAGTTGCTGTGAACAACTTTGGTGGTCCTCAAAAGGTTAAAGACAGTTACTAAATGACCCAGCAATTCCTAGGTATACACCCAAAAGAAGAGAAAGCAGACAGACAGACACCCACATACATCCATGTTCATAGCGGCATTATTTACAACAGTCAAAAGGTAGAAACAACTCAAGTCCATCAACGGATGAATAGATAAACAAAATGTGGTGTGTACACACACACACGGAGGAATATTGTTCATACATAGAAACAGAAAGGAGTATGCTAGTTGCCAAGGGCTGTGGGGGCAGCGGAGGAGTGGGGAGTTGCTGTTTAATGGGGACAGTTTCCGTTTAGGAAAATGTTCCGGAGACGGATGGCAGGGATGGCTGTAAGAGGTGAATGTACTTAACGCCACTGTATACACTCGAAAATGGTTAAGATGTTAAGTTTTATGTTATGTATATTTTACCACAATAAAAAAAAAATTGAGGAATTTTCTTTCACATGCACAAATACATAAATACAGTTATCAAAACTAATTTTTGTTGAGAGCCGCTGCATTTTAAAAAACGGTTTCAATGCAGAAGAGTATCTTACTGAAGAGATGGTTTCATAAATAAACTGATTTAAAAAAAATAAGACTAAAACGGTAAGTTTTATGTTATATGTATTTTACCACAATAAAAATAAACCCCCAATGAGCCTAATTATAAGCTGTTTATCAGAGACAATTCTAAAACATAAAGAAATGGAAAAAAAACAAAGTAAAAAAGAACAGAAAAAGATACAGCATGCAAATGCTAACCAAAAACAAGCTGGTGCAGCTATTCCAATAACAAAGTCTAAAAGGCAACTCTCCTTAATGACAAAAGATACCATTTACCAGAAAAATTTTGGACTCAAAATACATATAGCAGAAGCTGCCAGAACTACAAAAGATAAAAACAAATCCACACACAGAGATGTTAACACACCTCTCTTAGTAACTCATAAAAGTGAACAAAATTGGCAGGAAGGATATAGAAATTTGAACCCAATCAGCAAACTTGACCTAAGGACCAAAATGGCACACTGACTCAAGCCAAATATTTTGCAGGCACACACAGAATGTTTCCCTCAAACATGACCGTGTGAGGGACCGTCTGCCAGTCTCAACAGGCCTCCAAAGACTGAAATCATACAGTATGTTCCTTGGCCATGATGATATTAAACTGGACACCAATAATAACCCTAAAAAAACATTTAAAAACATATTTCACATAACAACAGTCAGTCCAGAAGCCCGGTTCCAAATGATCTCTTTGGTGCCCAGGAATTCTCTGCACCTGGGAATAGCACACTGAGATAAGACCCCAAGAGGATGCAAGGTGTGCCTCTGCGCAGAAGGGCAACTGTGAACAGGGAGGTGAGAATGGAAAACCTCCCCTCCTATCCCTACCATGTTCACAGGGAGGTCAGTTTTAAGAAAAAGCACATGCAGAAGCTGAGGGCCTGGAATCTGATCCTTCAAGACTAACCAGGCCTTAGAAAGTCTCCACGCACAACAGATTGAAGACTATAGATTGGCAGAAATATTACAATACAGACAACATAAATCCTCTGAAGGATTTTATGCAGTTAATGTAAAGGCTGGAACTGATTTAGACGCTGCTTTGGGGGCAGAACAAGACATCGCCATGGTTCTCCAGCCTGGCTGCACAGCCCAGCCACCAGGGGAGGAGCTTAGAAATCTTAATGCCCCTGCTGTCCCCTAGGCCAACGAAATCAGAATCACCTGGCAATCACAGAGCACTTCACAGTTGGGTGGTTTCCAGGTCTTTGCTGGCAACACAGTAGAAAGCAGAGTGAATCCAACAGTCAGCTGATACCACTAAAGTTTTTTGGTGATAGAGCACTCCAAGATTTGGGGTTTATAAACGAAAAGAAGTTCAAAAAACTGAGTAACCCTGCTATAATAAAACTTCCTGCGTCTCCATCTAACTATCTAGTGAACACATTCTCAGTGTTCACATTTATAAAAACAAAAAGCAGAAATGGGGCTGAGGATTGTTTCATTCTGACAATAACATCCATTCAGACGGGGTGGGAGGATGACAGCTCACTGAGATGCATTCCAGTAAATTTTCACTTCTCTATAATAATTTTTCAAAAATTGTGTAATGCGTTTACTTTGATCAATTGTGTACTGGTAATACTCTCAAAGAAAATATTAAAACTTAGTTTCAAGGTCTCAACAAAGTTAAAAAGTTTAAATTATTACACTTATTTTAGTCACAAAGGAATACGACAGGCTAATCTTCAGACAGTACCTCAGCAAAAAAAGGTTAAACACCATGCTGCAGCCTATAGGAAGACGGGCCCTCAGAACAGGTGGGACCAGTCCCTCGAGCGCCCCCTGTGTACTGTGCTCCAGCCAACAGGCACTTGGAGTTCAAGTTGCCGCTTGGCCACACTCCTTCACCCAGACCGCTCCGCCCCATCGCCACCTCAGGCACTGTCTTATCTCTGCTGGGAAGACAGCAGGTACCCGGTAGTATTTGCTAATTTGCTGCCTTTCCCAGACCGAGTTGAGTAAAGGGCACAAAAAAGAGAGAAGTCCAGAAAGCACCTTTCTCTAGCCCATTGAAGGAAGAGGTGAATCCTGGGAAACACTGGGCAGAAAATTCTAAGAGTTCCAAGCAATTTCTTTCAAGAACTACAGGTAACACTCCAACTCTTTAGGGAATATCTGCTGGGCCAAATAAGAAACGTCCCTGGAGCTGCATGGGGAGGTAGGGGAAGGAAGACAAGGCAATCATATTCCAGACTGCAAAAATTCAATGAAGTGCAGAATCCTGTCAGCACTGTGACACTGCCACACCACTGACAATGCCGACCACCAGCTACCTACGACCATAATTAAGTTACTTGTGACTGAATCTGATTTCCAACAGTTCCAGCACTATCTGTACCTTACTTAGAAATAAACAAATAAACAAACAAAAAACCGTTACACTGAACTCATTTTCATAAAAAATATAAGGCTACATTATCATTTTTAAAAATTTTTTGAAAGTCTTAAGACAGAATAATGTGACAGAATGTGACTTAGGGGAGATAGGGTAGTTATTGAAGTATTCTGAGTGGGCGGCACTTGAGCTGAGAATTAACAGATGAGAAGAAGGCAAGCAGACATGGAGAGCCAGGAGGCAGTGTCCCAGACAGAAGGAACAACAAGTGCAAAGGTCTTGAGGCAAGAAGGAAGCCAGAGAGGCTGGAACAAAATCTACAAAGCGAATGACGAGATGCCAGGCACCAGGGGCCATAATGTGTAGACATAATGCACGTCTACCCCTTCACAGACGATCCCTGGCTCTGAGGATCAGAGTGAAAACTGAGGAAAGTAACCCCAGATGCCCCTAGCAATACGAAGAGAGGAAGCTGAGGGAACAGGCAGACGAGGGAACACGAGAACAGTATGGGCTCCCATTATTAAATGGGGGCATCAACCAGAAGGGACAAAGAGCAGGGTGATAGAGAAAACTAGGAAAATGACCAATACCTCAGGCACAGAAAGGGTTGAAGTCAGGTAGGCTGGGGCAGGAGCAAGTTTTGCTCCAAGTTGTGACCCAGCCTCAATTATTCCCCTTTCACCCCTTTCCTGACCTAGACTCTCTCAGTGTGGAGTCTGTGTGGCAACTGATCTTCATCACTGCTTATGTGTGACGTGCCAATGACACCTGAGGGTCCCTGACCTCTGAAGCAAAGGTCACAGAAACTGAAATTGTCCACAAGTCCAACTCCTCCATATCACTGATAACAAGACCCTCAATCAAGCACTGGGGAAGGGGGCTGAGTCTGCAAGTATTTCTAAGGGGTTCCTTCACCGTCCAGGGGAAGGGGGTCAAGTGTAGCGAGTGATTTGCTGGGCTTGGAGATCAGATAGATCAGTTTAAATTCTGTTTATGTGGAATTATTCACTGTTAGCGCTGCATAAAATCACAATAGCCACTTATTTCAAAGAGCCTGTATGAGAATTAAATGAAATAAGGCGTCTTAAAGCCAGTGCCTAATATACAGCAAAGTATCCAATAAAGATCCCATTCCTTCCATGTATTTCACTATTTGAGACAGTTCAATTCAGACAGCCTGACAGCTCCACTACTTACTGGCTATGTGACTTTAGGTAAGGCATTTTCAATTCTGAGCCTTAGCTTCTTAGTGAAATGGAAATAACATCACTTACTTCACATGGGTTTTAAAGGAATTAAGTGAGAAGGGTGTAAAGTGTCAAGCACAGCTCCAGACACATAGTAGCCTCAATAGACATTACCTGTTATTACTGGTGTGACCAAGATGGGAAAGGAGGGATGGAGGGGCAAGCCTTAAGGGTATGCCTGACCTCTGGCAAACCACTCACCTGATGGTTCCAGATAGAGCCCTCTTTGCTGCGTTCGTCAGGGGTCAGACGCACATACTGGCTCGTAAGTATAGTGCTGCCTTGGAAATCCCAAAGAGGCATGGAGCTGGAACCGACTCCTGTGAGTAGAGACAGGCACAGACAGGTGTGTAAAAGGCTATGCCAGAAATAACCTCGCCAGAGTCAGTAAACCCACAGAGTTACTCTGCTGGGGAGAAAGGGCACCCCCTTCCTCAAGCCTGTGCTGCCTTGCCCTCACCCTGCACTCATCCCCGCCCAGGCCTCACCTTGGTAAGGCTTGATAAGCGAATGTTCTCGCTTGAGATGTTCACTGTTGCCGTCAGTTATATCCGCAGCCACCCGCCCCAGGAACAAGAGAAGAAATAGGGGTGTCGTGGGGCCGGGGCCGGGGCCGGGAAGCCCAGGCTTCCCCGGGTACCTCCAGCCCCAGCCCCAGCGCCAAAACCAGCCTTCCGCCGCCATTCTCCGTTCCTCTCTGCCACTTCCGCTCTAGGACTTCCGCCTTCCGGGTGTTCCATCTAATGGTCATCGGCCGGAAACCCTCCAAACCTAGTATCGCCGGGGAGTTAAAAGCAAAGCCTCGGAGCCGAAGGTGCGGCGGCTCTACTTGCTGAGCAGCCTCCATCCTGGTCCAGTGCAGTTCTGTCTCCTTGGCTGCCCCGCGCACCGGCCGCCTAGCCTCAGCAACGGGTTCTTACGAGGCACAACCAATCATGGAACAGCACGTTAAGTGTGTGAGCCAATGGAGAACAGAGGGATGGTTTGAGTCGGGGGCAGCACGAGGGTCCTCTGCGAAGCGCGGCATGCTGGAACTTGTAGTTTTGGTGGCTGCTGGCGCGGGCGGGACAAACAGAGATTACAACGCCCTCAGTCTCAGGCCATTGATCGTGTCCCTGCAGTAACCTTTCCCAAGTCCGGGGAAAAAGGAGTTTAAGACGGAGGCCTGAATTCCAACTCTCGCGCCGTTTTGGGCTCACTGGGTGACACTCCCCTACCCCACCTCCTTCACCCCTGGCGAGCCGTTAGCTGGCTCTGGCTTCACCCGCACCTTCCTGCCTTTAAAGACAGAATTCCCACTGATTTGAGGGCGTCCACTACTCCCAGCTCCTCAAGGCTGTCGGATTTAAGCAGGAGGGCAGACCTAGACTCTGTCTCGGGACCCCAATAATGGCTGAGACGCATCGAGATCCAAACGATAGTAATGCCTATCCGGTACAGCAAGAAGTGTCCACGAAAGGTGTAGGAAAGCTGACTGCGGATCAAAAGTCGAAAACTGATGGCCCGCCGCCAAATAGAGCTCTATTTTACCTAATGCTATTTCAATAAACGATTTAACTACCGATATCTTTAAATGAGGAATCTTAAATTCACATTAGAAATCCAAATTTCCAGTTTCTCTGGGAAAATGGGGAGATCCAACCACACTAAGCC
The DNA here is from genome assembly GCF_000325575.1 of Pteropus alecto. Lineage (NCBI taxonomy): Eukaryota > Metazoa > Chordata > Mammalia > Chiroptera > Pteropodidae > Pteropus > Pteropus alecto. The sequence continues at coordinate 14,521,285 of NW_006443124.1, forward strand.
CATGGGCTGTTCCTCCTACAAATGTCTTCCTCTTCTAAGGCAGTCTACACACTGGCCACTAATTTACAGCACCTGTCTGGCCCCTCTAACTTTTGAATTAATGACCCCTGTTACAGATCACAGGATAGAATCTTGGTTGTTTGCTTTTTTATTTTACTTTAAGGAGCTTCCCTTTTGAATGAATGAACTTATTCAGGATTAAGTATCGACATCTTTTCTACTTTACATATATTTTTAATGAGCTTTTTTAATTAAATTATACATTCATATATACGTATATATATATATAGTACAGACATATGTACACTGGGAAGGGTCCTCTGCCACTCCTCTCCCAAGGGATATACCCTTCCAGAGATTTACCCATATCTGAACAAAAAGGACATGTACATTCCACTAGACCTCCATTACTGAACCCCCAGCATCAGCAACAGTGCTTGGCACGTAGGGAGTGATTAATAAATAATTGACAAAAAAATGAATATTTGTTTTAGAACCTAGAATCGGGTCATGAAGAAAGAGTAATTTACCAGAAAGGAGAAAGGCAGCCTCAGGCAGAGGGGACGGGAAATGCAAAGGCAGGGGTGGATGCCTGAAAGCATAAGGAAGGCAAACAGTTTGGAACATCCCAAGAGTGGTATGAGAAAGTTTGACTGAGGCCAGAACTCCAAGGGCCTTTCAACCCAGCCGAGGAACATGACCTTTTTCCAGAAGGCAATGGGATGGTTTTAAGCATGAGAGTGGTCAATGTCGGTTTCTCTGGCTAAGGGGGTCTCCGTAGAGAGGGACCCAAACTGGAATGATGGGTGACTTGAGGGCTCTAAGTCCATACTTAAAGTAAAATACAAGTCCTGTAGTGGGTACATGTATGGGTAAGAAAGAGGTAAACTCAGGACTCTGGCTAAGGACCAAGTTCATCTGAGACTGGGCCAGGCTGAGAGGGCAGGGTGGCACTCTTTAGTTGACAGGGCTATACCGAGGTGGGATTTGTATGTAAGTGAGTGAACTGTGAATGCACATGTGTCTTTGGGCACAGATACACCTGATCTGTACCCCTGCCTGGGTGGTTGAGTGTGGGTATACACATGTGCAGGTGTGCCTGTCACATGTACCTATCCACAGGACTGCATACATATGACTGAACACTAATTGGTCCCTACAAGGAAGAGCCTGTGTGTTTATGACATGCACACCTGAATGGTCTGTATGTGCATAACTATGTGTGCAAGGTGAATGTCCATCTGTCTGCACACCTGGGCACATGTTTGGGAAGTGTCTGGGGATAGAGGTAGTAACTGCACCGGCGCGACTGCCTGGGGGAGGGGTGCCGAGTGTGCACATGCCCAGCACACAGCCGGTGTGAGATAAGTGTTTGCTGAGTAAGGACCACGTGTGGATACTCAGTGCATATGTACAAATGTCCACGGGAGCCCCTGCCAGGGTATCCAAAGGTGCCTAGGTGTGTGAACATGCCCTTCTGTGTACCCAAACATGACCTTGGCACTCCCTAGGCTGAGCCAGATCAGGATGGGCTCCTCACTGGGCACATAGAGGACTCTGAAGTGGGGCGCTGCCAAGGTTGCGTTGGTGGCATGTGTGTGTGTGTGTGTGTGTGTGTGTGTGTGAGTGTGTGTGTATGTGTGTGTAGGAAGAGGCGTTCGCTCTCTTAGACCTTGCTTCTTTCTGTGGTTCGGTTTCTATAGAGACACTTCCTGTGGCAGAGAAAAGAGGTAGTGAGCTGGTGTTTCAGGATGTGAGGGCCCGCAGGAGCGGAGCCGGGCTCTCTCCGCCGCCTGCCTGCCACCTTGCAAGCTCCGGCCGGTGCTGCCCACAGTCCCCATGGTGGGCACCCCCCGAGGCGGGGACCGGTGAACAGCAAAGGCATGCCAGGGAAGCCCAAGCATCTGGGCGTCCCCAACGGGCGCATGGTGAGTGCGGGCTTCAAGCCGAGCCCATGGGGAGGGGTAGGCACACCCAGGGTGGAGCCCAGGAGCACACCCGGCAGGGCTGGGCAAGAGCCTGCATGCTGCTAGCAGGCCGGAGAAGTTGGGTACAGATAACAGCAGGCGGTAGGACCTGGTATCTTCACCCCGGGACCTTCCAGATTGGCCTATTGGGGACCTGGGGCAACCTAGGGATGAGACCAGAGCACAGCGGGCACAAGCTTGTGGTCCAGCCCCTACTGCTCCCTCTCCTGCTACTTTGATATCATCTGGGGCTGCCTGCATCCTAGCATGCCCCTTGCCCCCTGCATACTCCCTTGGTGGTCCAAGCCCCCATACCTCATTTAGCCTCTGCTCTCTCCTTCTCACCTGATGTCCTGATGCCCGAGGTCAGGTAAGAGGCAGCCCTCACTGGGTCAGTCAACTGTCCTGCAGCTGAATGTGCTCCAGAGGCTATCTGCCAGAACTAGCAGTGTTTGGGCAGCTTGATATGGATCAGCAGGGTCAGGCCAGGTTGGTGCAGCTTTTGTCTCTTTTACTCCTGGGCTACCAGGAAAGGAGGGGTTGCTGGGCACCAGTATGCCCCTAGCTGCTGCTGCTGCTCCACCTCCTAAACCCTCTCCCTGGCTGCTTGGCCTCTGGGTCAAAGCTGCCCTTGGAAGGTCCAGCTTCTTTATTCATTCAGTAGCTGGGGCAGGCTGCGCTGGGCCTTCCTTCTCTCCCTCGGATACCAATTCCTCCTAACAACCCCAGGAAGGCGAGGCTGTGTCCTAGCCTTTCACCTGGCCTCAGCCCAGTACTGTGGGACAAAGCCGATGGGTCTAGGAAGACCTGGGTTCCAGTCTCTGGTCTGTTGTCCCTTCCTAGGGGATCCTCTCTGACCCTCAGTTTCTTCAGCTGTAAAATGAGATTAGAACAAATCTCGAAGACTTATTAAGATGATTAAGTGGAATGGTGAATATGAGGCCCCTGACCCATTGTGTGCAAGGGCTCCACAAATGCCAGCCCAACTCCTCCCTTCATTCTTAGCTCCTCTTCAAGGATGCCCTGTCTCACCAAGAAGCTGAGCCACCCCCAACCCCACTCCTGCCTCCTAATTCTCAAGCTCTGTCTCCATCTCTCCTTCTCTCAGCATTTCTTTATGGCCCAACCCCGGGCTAGCTGGGTGATAGAGGAGATCCCTCCAAGCTGGTCAGTTCCCACCTTACCGTCTCTAATGTCGACCTAACTGAAAGTTCGAGAACCTGTGGGCCTCACATTCCCACCCAGAGGCATGACACTTGGGTGTCCAAGCCAAGGGGGACCATGCTCATTCCCATGCCCACCCAACAGGGCAGCATGGGGTCCAGAGACAGACCCAGCCCCTGCCCTGCCCGTATCAACCATGGCTGCCCTACCCAAAATCATCCAGAGCAGGGAAGGCACCTAAGCTCTGGCCCCAGCCCCTGCAAGCCCATGGGCACCCTGGCTCCTCTCAGCAACCTGCACACACAGGTTTATCTTTGCCCTCCTGGGGTTGTTCTGAATGCTCTGTACCATCTCTGGGAATCCCGAGGGCCACAGATTGGCCACTTGCTGGTCATCAGGAGCTTTATGGGGCCATGCTCAGCTGAGACAGGGAGAGACAGACAGGCATGGGCATCTGCAACAGGGATGTGCACAGAAAGAGACACCTGTGAGCCAGACACCTGGCTGCTTCCATGAATTACCTCCTGATGGAGGCTCAGAGGAGTATACGACTTCCTGAGGGCAGCTGGTGAGCAGAGGGATCCAGCTGATTGACTCAATGCCAGGGCTCCTCAGCCTCCCCAGGTTGCCTGGCTCTGTCCTCCCCCACCTCCCCCTGCTGCCACCCCACCCACCATCATCCCCTGCAGAGGCAGCTTCATTTGTCAGCCTCATCTTTCTGTCATTCTGTTTTTCAGACAGTTGCAATGAAACCTGTCACTTAGAGATGGCTCCCCACCTCCCTCCCGAAGATGTCACACAGCCCCAACTGCCACTTCATTTGCTCATTCACTCATTTATTCAACAACCCCTCCTTAGGGCCTGCCCTATGCCGGCCCTGTCCCAGGCTCTCAAGACCCAGGCCCATCACCCTGCCCCTGCCCTCAAGCGGCTCCCGGTCTGGCAAGACACAAAAGACATGGGCACAAAAACCAGAATAAAATTCAGATTTGACTAACAGCCACTGGTCATGGATAGAGAAAGCTTGAGGGAGACCTGGGGAGGGAAGACTAACCCCTCCCCTGCTCACTTGGTGTCCTGTGGCATGGAAGGAGTCCTGAAAGGGTGTGCCAGCTGGAGAAGGGCATGGCTGGGCAAGAGGGCCAGATGTGGGGGGACACTGGGAAGGGGCGGTTATTGTGTCCTGTCTCTCTCAGGAGGCCCAGTTCGTCTTCTGCACCTGACAAGGAGACCTGCAAGGCAAAGCCCACTGTACCTCTTGGCCATTCAGCTCAGGGCCAGACCTTGGGGGGCAGGGTGACCTTACAGAGGGGCCAAGGCTGGGGTCAGCTCCACAAGGCTGGCTCAAGCTGAAGGGGTCAGGCTCCCAGGGGACTCTGTGGGTATACCCAGAGAGGATCTCAGGGTCTCATTTCCCCAGCTAGGATGAAATAAGATGATGGTACAGAGTGCCCAGCACAGAAGATGCTCAGTAAATTGAGCCTCCTTTTGACGTCCGACCCCTCCAGAGGTCAGAGTTCAAGATGAGCCCCTGGACCCTTTACCTCCAATTGACCTTGCCTACCTGTGGCCAAAAGGCTGAGACCCTGGTTCCCCCAGATCCCATGGGACATCTCCTGTCCACCCAGGGAGGCAGCTTAGTAGAAGGAAGACCTTAGGCTCCAGCGTCAAGCACACTTGAATTATGATTCCGGCTCAGCCACTTCCCAGCTGTGTGACTTCTTTGGGCCTAGGTTTCCTCACTTGTGACATGGGAGTAAAAATGGCTACCACACAGGATCAAGATGTAAGGATGGAGTGAGAACAAAGACAGGTGCTGTCAGAGTGCCTGTCACACGATTGGAGTTCAGGAAATGCTGGGCCGCCCTCACCTTAGTCTAAATTCTCAGATGCCAGTGGCTCCCCAAGGCCCATGTCCTAAGAAAAAATATGGCAAACTGAGGCCAAACCGTGGGTCAGGAGTGCCGCTGGCCACCACACCCTTCCTCATCCTCCCTTCCCCTTTTCTCTCATCCACTTGCCACTTCTCTTCAGGCAGGCTGGGGTGGGGCGAGGCCAGCCCTGCTTGGCACAATTTCCCTAGGCATGGGAGCCCGGGCAGGTTGCAGCCCAGTCAGAGGCATCAGCATAAGGTCAGCGGAGCCCCTGACCGCTGCATGCCTGTTGCTTTCACATACGGGCCTCGTTTGCCCTTCCCAGCAGCTCCAGCAGGTTGGGAATGCTGAGCCCCATGCTATCTAGGGAGAAACTGAGGCCCAGAGAAGGAAAGTTACTTGCCTGGGAATGAAACTGGAACTGGAACTCCATCCCTGTCCCCTCCCTGATCCAGGGGACACCTCTGGATCTTGGTCCCTACCCCTCTCAGCTCCAACCATGCAGACCAACAAACAATGGGGTAAGAGAGGCTCAGGAAGGTGAACTGCAGGCTGCAGACTTGGGGTGTTCATCACCTGGTGGGGCATGCTGGGGTCACATGGGAGGGGAGAAAAAGGCTGCTCAGGGCCCTGATGGCTGCTTGGAAACACCAGGACAAGGAGGGTGCTTCGTGGGAGGAAGTTTGGGTTGGTTCCCTCCTACAAACCAGACCTGGCCCTCCGGGAGCCACCCGACTTGCAGAGGAGAGAGGCCCAGACATGAGTGGGCAGAAGCTTAGCGAGTAGGGGGATTTGGGGCAGCTAGTGTTTGAAGGTGACTTATATCAATGGGCAGAGATTGGAGATCTGTTGGGTGGGGGAGCAGGGGTACATACCCACCCAGGCAGAGGAAACAGCAAAGCAGGAAGGTGGAGTAGGGGTGCGGAGAAAACAAAGAAGTTTGATAAAGGGTAGGGTGGAAGCAGGTGCTGGAGGGGTTCATTAGCCAGGCCCAGGCAGAGCTCCAGCTATAACCCAGCACCTGCTCTGCCTCCCAGGGCAGGGAGTGGTCCCTGGGGAGGACTTGTGAGCTGGCCCCACCTAAAGATGCAGAAAATCTATTTGAGCTAATGCAAAAAATAAAGCAAAGTTGGAGTGAGGGCTGGCTTCAGCTCAGGGTTCTTTGCCCTCTCCAGGGTCCTGGCCTGCCCCAGCCGCCATGGTGGGTTTTAAGCAAGGGAGAGGCTGAGTCCTGGGTCGGAGGGCAAGCCAGAGAAAGACAGTTGAATGCAGAAGGAGGCAGGGCCAGGTGGGCCATGGGGAGGAGAGTCAGAGTGGGTCTCGAGACCTGAGGGAAGGCACAGATGGTGGGGCTAAGTCTGGGAACAGCCGCAGAGCAGCCTGGGCGTGCAGGTGCCAGGATGAGGAAGGGAGAGAATAAGCTGGAAGGGACACCATTGTCCTCACACACCCCAGGAGTTGGGATTTTTCTCCTGCAGCCTTGGGAGATGAGTTAGATAAAGCTGTCAGATGGGGGAGAACAGAGGCTGGAGGAGCAGGGTGTAGGGGGCAGGCCATGCCAGGGACCGCCGGTTCCAGGCCCAACCATGCCCTGTGCAAACTTTCCCTCCTCCTCAGCAACATTTTATCCCAGTGCTCCAGGTGAGAGACAGGCTCAGGGAGGATCCTACGGTTATGAAACTAGAAAAGGTCAGGGTTGAGATTTGAACTTGGGTCTGACAGACCCTGACACTTGAGAGCTTTTTGCTCTATGGCAAGGTTCGCAAACTCGAAAGTAGAATCAGGGTCAGACACCAACACTAATATAACAATGACAACAATAGTAATGTTCCTTGAATATTTACACATGCCACTTAGTGTTCTGAGTTCTTTATATATATTTAACTTATTTAATCACAGCAACCCTTTGAAATCAGGACCATTATCTGCCCCACTTATATTGAGGAAAAAACAGGCACAGAGAGGTGAAGTACCCTGTCCAAAGTTGCAAAGTAGACATTTGAACTCATGCAGTCCAAGGCAGTGCCTGTCTCCATAAGTAATAAATATGCATCAAACTGGCCCCAGAGACCACTGAGGAAAGCCTGAGCCCCTTCTAGGCACTGGTTGCTGCTCAGTGCCAGCCAAGGTTGCCATCCTGGAAGAAGCTCAGGGTAGCTGCGGCATTACAGTCTCAAAGGGGAGATAAAGCTGGGATTTTCCATAAAACTCCTGATTTTAAAATGTGGGAAACCTCTTTAAACTTAAAAAGGAAAACGTTTTGAGGGCCAAGATAGTAGTAATGTCCTACATATTTGCAGGCTGGCTCCAGCCCACTTGTGTGTCACCTGAGTGCCCTAGAAGCGAGCGGGGAGCAGAGAAGGAGATTGCAGCTGGGAGGGCAGAGAGAGGCTTCCTGAGGGAAGGGGGGTTTGCAGACCTGTTTCCAGTGGAGATGGAAAGAAGGGGCAGGTGGCAGAAGCTCCCATGACAGGGCCTAGTGAAAATGTAAGAGGTAGGAGAGGGAGGGATTGGGGGTGAATCAAGCCCTGATGCTGGGGGTTCAGGCAATGGGAAGAAAGACGAAATGCAGGGTAACTGGTTGGGTGCCCTGCTGTGGTGGCTTCCATTTGGGAACGACTGAGTTTGAAGGGCTTGTGGGACATTTGGGCAGAGATGTTAGCAGGAAGTTGGCTATGAGTGTTTGGAGCTGGGGAGACATGGGTGGGAGAAAGGGCCCAGGACAGAATCAGGAAGGGGTAGAAGCCACGCTACATGGGTGGGAAATGATGAGGAAGCTGCAGGAGCTGCTAGAAAGGTAGGAAGACTAAGCAAGAGTCATTTTGAAAGGAGGATTTTTCTGTTTTACTAATAGTTGGGATTCCCAGAGAAGCCAGAATTGTGGGGTTAGGGGGAGGGGAAAGATGGAGTTGGCCTCTACAGCACTACTACTCACGGTGTGGTCCATGGACCAGCAGCAGCAGCAGCAGCAGCAGCATCGCCTAGGAATCTGTTAGCAATGGAGAGTCTCAGGCCCCATCCTGGACCTACTGAACCTGAATCACTGCAGGTGATGGCCCACCCAGTCATCTTAATGCACATTGAAATTTGAGAACCACTGCTCTGTACTATAAAATAGCATCCTGTGCCCTCCCCAAGGACATGCAGAGGGACCCAAGGGAGACCCTAGGCCCCAAGAGGAAACAGTTGCAAAAAGATCATCAGCTCCAGAGACACCTCTCCTTCCTCAAAGACAACAGCAAACATGGATACAGCGTTTCCCACATGCTGGCCACTGTTCCAGATGTTGCAAAAACTTTAAACTGATTTGGTCCTTACGACAGCCCCAGAAAGTAAATTACTATTGTTATCATCATCCTCATTTCCAGATGGAGACAAACGAGTCATACAGCTAATAAGTAGCAGAGACAGGATTCAAAGTCTGTGCTCCTACCCACCATGCTATATATACACCTGGGCTCACCCAGCAGGTGCTGGAGGAAGAGGGAGCCAAGGGCAACTAGAGGACAACAGGCATAAGTCCAAGCATACAGGGGTTGGCACATGATGGAAGGGGAGCTGGGAACAGCCTAAGTAAAACCTTGAGTAAGCAGTGACCTGACTGAGAAAGCCCAACATGGCCTCCTCTGAGCAGAGGAAGACACAGCTCCAGGCCTGGGGGCCGGGCCCAGAACTGTCTTTGAGAATCCACTCTGATTTTCTCTGATTTTCTATCTCGGGTCTCTTGTAGGTTCTGGCTGTCTCAGATGGAGGTAAGTGACGGTGTGGGGAGGAAGCCTGGCTGGGAGTGGGGATAGTGTATGTGAAAATGAGGTAAGGATACCCCTGCCACTTGCTATCTTTCCATGGAAAGTATCTGCAGATGGGGTCGGGCCAAAGGCTGGGGAAGGCCACAAGGCTCACCTCTACTTGTCTATCTCTCTGCAGAGCTAAGCAGCACGGCAGGGCCCCAGGGCCAGGGTGAGGGCCGAGGCAGCTCCCTCAGCATCCACAGCCTCCCCAGTGGCCCCAGCAGCCCCTTCCCCACTGAGGAGCAGCCTGTGGCCAGCTGGGGCCTGTCCTTCGAGCGGCTGCTTCAGGACCAGCTGGGCCTGGCTTACTTCACTGTAAGCCCTGGGGTGGGATAGGGAGGGTGGACAGCAGTGGCCAGCCACTACAAGGTGCAGGGGAGGGGGGCATGGGAGAGGGCATGGATGGAGCTTCAGGCTGGCCAGTGGGACTCCGCTGTCAGCTGCCTCTTCCAGCCTTTCTTTGGCATCCTCTTCCTCTTCTCCCAGCTAGGAACTTTGCTTCTCTCTGTCCTTGTTTCTGCCTCTCATTTTCTCCCTGTGCCTCCGGATAAGGCCCCATCTGTCTGTCTGGCTTGGCCTCTTCGCCCTATGTCTCTATTCCAATCTCTTTGACCACATCCCCTAACTGGGTCTCTGTGACTCTGACTGTCTCCTCCTTCTCCCCACCCCCCCACCCCCACCCCAGGAGTTCCTGAAGAAAGAGTTCAGTGCCGAGAACCTGACTTTCTGGAAGGCCTGCGAGCGATTCCAGCAGATCCCTGCCAGCGACATCCAGCAGGTAGGGGAAGGAGGAGCTGGGGCAGAGAGGTGGGACCAGGGCCTGGGCAGTGCCTCTGATATCTCCTGACCCTCGTGCCCTAGCTAGCTCAGGAGGCCCGCAACATCTACGAGGAGTTCCTGTCTAGCCAGGCACTGAGCCCCGTGAACATCGACCGGCAGGCCTGGCTTGGCGAAGAGGTACTGGCTGAGCCCCGACCAGATATGTTTCGAGAACAGCAGCTGCAGGTGAGAGAGCGTGGCCTTGGAAGGGAGCTCAGTGGAGCAGAGGCGGGGCCAGATCCAGAGGCTGAGCCTGAGCGGCGTGGGATGGGTGATAAGGAGTGCGGTGGGGTGGGATAGGGGGAAAATTTGGGTGTGGGTACCAAGCCAAATAAATGAGGGCACAGGGAGTGGGTTAGAGGTAGATACCAGAGGCTGTAGGAGGGGCCAAGGGAGGGGCCAAAGGAGGGGGCCAAGGGAGGGGGCGAGCAGAGGTGTAGGCGGAGAAAAGAGTAGGGGCGGGGCCTGGGCCTTGGAAGGGGATGGAAGGGGCTAAGGATTAGCCAAGGTGAGAGCGCGGTCAACCCCGGGGGCCTCGTCTGGGATTTTGTCTCACCACCCCGGCGCCCGCCCGCAGATCTTCAACTTGATGAAGTTCGACAGCTATGCGCGTTTCGTCAAGTCCCCGCTGTACCGCGAGTGCCTCCTGGCGGAGGCCGAGGGGCGCCCCCTGCGGGAACCCGGCTCCTCGCGCCTCCGCAGCCCAGACCCTACGAGAAAGGTGCCGACCAGGGGCTGTCGCGGGCAGGGGGCCGGTGCAGATCTGCGGGGGTCGCCCACCGTCTGCGTGCGGGTTAGGTCCCGGCCTGGTGCCAGCGTCTTCCCTGTACCCGCAGAAGCCGAAGCTGAAGCCCGGGAAGTCACTGCCGCTGGGTGTGGAGGAGTTGGGGCAGCTGCCGCCCGCTGAGGGCCCTGGGGGCCGCCCGCTCCGCAAGTCTTTCCGCAGGGGTGAGGGCAGAAGTGGGCCACAGAGCAGAGTGGGGGCGGGAGTTTGGGCAACTCTTGAGAATGCCGCCTTCCTCCTACTTCTCTTACAGTCCGTAAGTCTGTGAAAACTGAAATAAATGCAGGTCCTTGTGACCACCGTGTTTGAATTCCAGGCTAAACCCCGGAAGTTTGGGAAGCCCCCTCAGTAGCGACGCTTGCGGGAACCCAAACCACGTTAGACCCATGCAGGAGAGCTCCAACAGGGTCCGCCGGCTGGCAAGGGCCTCAGTAGAGGGGTGGGGTGGGGCAGGGGGCTGCCCTGCTCATTTCTCCCTCTCCCTAGAACTAGCGGGTACGGCAGCAAACTCGGCTTTGCGACGAGAGTCCCAGGGCTCCCTGAACTCCTCGGCCAGTCTGGACCTTGGCTTCCTTGCCTTCGTCAGCAGCAAATCTGAGGTGAGCAACTGCGAGGGAGATGAAATGCGGGCTAGGGCCACTACTCAGGCCCCTTTGTGTGGCCGCCATCATTCTCAGTTACCATCTCCACTTAGTCTCCTTCCCTTACTCCCCACAGCCAACCCCTCAGCCTCCTTACTTTCTTCCTGTCTTCACCACATTGTCCCCATGCATGTCATGGGTGCACATCCTTTTCAGCTGATGAGTATGCACGTGTGGGTGCCCAGATGAACACAGTGCATGTGGGGGTCAGTGGGTGCCCACATGCCTGTGTGATTACACGTGTTCCTGTAGGAGGGCAATCTTGCCTGCCTACAGGTATGCTCTTGGGTGTATTTGCGCATGTGCGCACGTGTGTGTCCCAGTGAATTTACTCGTCTGTGTTCCAGTCTGCATGTCCTTGCATGTGTACACATGACCTCCCCCCACTCCTGCCTTGACTCAGAGCCATCAGAAGAGCCTTGGGAGCTCAGAAGGTGAGAGCGAAAGCCGGCCAGGGAAGTACTGCTGCGTATACCTGCCCGATGGCACAGCCTCCTTGGCCCTGGCCCGACCTGGCCTCACCATCCGTGCCATGCTGGCAGGCATCTGTGAGAAACGTGGCCTCTCTCTACCTGACATCAAGGTCTACCTGGTGGGCAATGAGCAGGTGCGAACCTGGCCTAGTCCCCAACTCTTAACTCCCTTCCTGATCCTCATCCCTTCCCCATTCCTGTCTCTGCTCAGCTATGACCTCAACCCCAATTCCATTCCTAATCCCCTGGACAAACCCTAATTTCAACCCCATCCCCTGTTCTCACCCTCTTCCTAACTCCGGCCCCTCCTCCACCCTGCCCCTCCTTCCATGTCAAATGCCAAATCAACCCAGCATCAACTCCTCCCTCAAACTCAGATATCTACTCTTAACCCCCTAAAATCCCACCCCCACCCCACCTCCATTCTGTTTTCCTGCTTTGCCTGTCTTCCTCCCTGTGATCCTCTCTGGAAGGCAGTGTAGGAGAACCACTGCTGGAGCTGGTCCGTCCCATCCTCCAACCCCTTTACTCCAAGCTCAGACTGCCCATCCCAGAAATGACCATTTGGGGGAGCCCTCACCTCCTCAGCCACCAAGAACACCCGACTGCACCTAATCTAGGAAAAACTTTCCCTTGGGTGCAAACTAGCATAACTTTGAAGAGGAGTCTAGGGGAAACTCACTAAACTAAACCATCCAGTAAGGGGGATCCAAAGGAAGGATGCTGCATCCCAGAAGACCCGTCAGGATTTCATTCACCCAGTAGACAGTTCTGAGGCCCTGCCAGGTAGGTGGGCAGAGGGACCTAAGCCTGAGATCTGTCCTCCAGGACCACTGGCTTGAGGTGAGCCAGGCAGGTTGTGATCAGGGAGGACTTGAACCTCCAGAGAGTTCCTGGGGTGAAGCAAGCATTTCTGGTTGGCCCCGGGAAGGCTTCCTGAAAGAAGTAGCAGTTGATGAGGATGAGGAGGAGTTTGCATGTCAGAGCCGTGAAGGGAGGACATTCCAGGCATAGGGAAAAGCTTAAGTGAAGGCCTGGAGATGGGTAAGAAGTGCAAGGCATGTTTGGGGGCCTAGAGCGTGGGAGTGTGAGGGCAGCAGTGGGAAGAGCTCTGCCCATTTTCTCAGGCCCCCGGGCAGCCTCCGAGCACAGATGAGCTTTCACGTCTGCTAAATATAACTTCACCACCCACCTTCCACCTGTCCCTGCAGCACAGCACAGGCCTGTGGCAGGGGAGAGGCTGCCTCCCTGCTCGGGGCTGGTGCAGGCAACAGGGCCTCTGGGGGCGGTAATCACTACAACTACTGTTTATGTACCTACTGTGTGCCAGGCACTGTGCCAGACACTTCACATTCTCCTGTCTTCACAGCGGTTTTGGGGGGAAGAGCCCTCTTTGCAGTGAGGAGACAAGAAGTGCCAGTAGTATGTGGGGATGGAGAGAAGTGGACACGTGTCCAAAAAGAGACAAGGCTTGGGTGGCTGACCAAAGGTGGGTGGTGAGGGAGGAAATACATCCAGCTGGTCTGGGCAGGTTTCACGTGCTTGAGGGACAAGAAGCAGCTGTCCAAGAGGCAGAAGCTATCTCCGGCCAGGAAGAGATGCCCTGTGATCCAGGACCTAAGCCTGCCCCTTACCCAAGCAATCCCACTACCATCTCATGACCACCTCACCCCGTGTCTCTCATAACTGTTCTTTTTGCAAGTCTGTCCAGCACTCGTGCCACCCTTCTCCGTGGCCATGGTCATGCCAGGCTCAGACTCCAGCCTGGTCTCTACTCTATCCACATCCCTGTAGCTCACCTGCCCATCAGCCCTTCCTCTGACCCTTAGGGCAGCCACTGAGGAAGTGAAGGTGGTTTCCTTGGAGAGCGGGGATAACTGGTGGGCGAGGGTGGAGTGGGACTCAGACCCTGCCTGGCATCTGCAGAAGGCCCTGGTCCTGGATCAGGACTGCACTGTGCTGGCGGACCAGGAAGTGCGGCTGGAGAACAGAATCACCTTCGAGTGAGTGCCCCGCCCGCCAGACTTGGGTTGGGTGGGGGTCGTGTTCAAGCTGCTGTTCTTCCCTGCAGGTCCCGCCCTTTGCGCTACTCTCGTCCCCTAGGCAAGGGCCCCACCCGTAAGCTGGCCTTCCTCCCCCGTGCAGGCTCCGACCCCTCCTGGGGCTGACAGGGGTAGGTTGGGGCAAAGGTGGGGTGGGCTCTCTGCCACCCCGCAGCCAGAGCGTTCCGTGCAGGCTCGAGCTGGCGGCGCTGCAGCGCGTGGTGCGGATCTCGGCCAAGCCCACCAAGCAGCTGCAGGAGGCGTTGCAGCCCATCCTGGCGAAGCACGGCCTGAGCCTGCAACAGGTGGCGCTGTGCCGGGTGAGCCATGGGGCAGCGGGCCTGGGGCAGGGGCGGGGCGGGGCGGGGCGGTGGGGAGCGGGCTGCCTGTCGCGCGGGCTGCTGACCTATTCCGTAGCCAGGTGAGAAGCAGCTGCTGGATCTAGGGAAGTTAGTGAGCTCGGTGGCGGCCCAGAGACTGGTTTTGCACACTCTTCCAGGTAGGTAGAGAATGTTGGCCTGGGGTTTGTCTCGAGGACGGCTTTGGCCCAGGAGTAAAAGGGTACAAGGGGGAGGCAAACACCAAAGGTGGTGCTCTCTGCCGCAGGTGCGAAGATTTCCGAATCCCGGGACACATCCCCCAGCCGCAGCCAGGTGAGTGAGAGGCGGGGTGCCTTCTTCTGCCTGCTGCACCTCCCCTCCTGGTGGTTCTGACCCCACGTTCTTGCAGGGAGGCCCGCCTAAAACCCAGGACAAAGCCACTCATCCCCCAACACTGCCCCTCAACTCGCTGGCCGAGGTGCCCAGTAGTGTCACTGCGAAGCGACAGACCTGTGATATTGAAGGTACATGGGAGATGGTGGGGACTGGGGACCAGATGGGCTGGGACCATTGAAGGTGGCATCAGTGAACTGGATGCCATTGGGCTGGAAAAGGAGGGCTAGAGGGCATCAGGGTTGGGGGACCAGCAGGCTGGCATCGGGCTGGGGGCGGGGGAGCAGTGAGGCAGCGTTGGTGCTGGGGCAGAGAGGCTGTGGCAATAGCATGGGCGAGTCTGTGTGGGTGGGCCCCTTGACTTTGTGGCCACCCCTAGGCCTGGTGGAACTGATGAACCGGGTACAATGCAGTGGAGCCCACGACCAAAGGGGCCTTCTGCGCAAAGAGGACCTGGTGCTTCCAGAATTTCTGCAGCTGCCTGCCCAACGGCCCAACTCCCAAGAGGCCCTGCCACAGACTGAATCATCAGCCCAGCCCAAGGGGGGCCCCTTGGACTCCACTGACCACTCGGCCCTCTGACAGTTGTCCAACAGTCCAGGCTGGCTGCATGGCACCTGGCGGGCCAAGCATGCCATGGGCCCACTCTGCATGCCCTGTCTATACTGTGAGTGTCCCTGGCCCCTTCCTGCCACGGGCAGGCCCGTGGGAAGAGCCAGGAGGCGGGAGAGAGGGGCTCAGAATAGCCATGCCCCACAGCTGCCACCACTTGGTCCCTCGCAGCTCGTCTACCCATTCCTTGCAGCCAGGCCACTGGGCGGAGGTGGGCCTCCCCCATGCCCCCTGTGCAGGCATGCCCAACACAGAGCAGTGGCGTTGGCAGTGCCAGCCTTCCTACCATGTGCCAAGTCTCATCAGGGAGCAGGAGGAGGGGCCGGCCCCTCCTCAGAGAACTGGTATGAATAAGGCCTGGGGGTGCAGGTGGGAAGCCCTCTCTCTACCCACTGTACTCTACTGAACATATGGACTTTGCAGCAGGCTTGGGGCAGCTGGGTTTGTCCTGGATGTATGATATTGTTATTATAATAATTATTATTATTCTGCCATGAAGTGTGTTCCTTGTGTACCCTGTAACCCCCAACCACACCGCCTCTGGCGTCAAGGTCGCAGTGCCCGGAAGTTCTTGGGGACCTCAGGATGTACTCCCTGACTTCCTGTTATCAGAACCTCTCTTCCTGACTGCACTGAGTATGGGGGTGTGAGTGTGTGTGTGTGTGTGTGCGTGTGTGTGCGTGTGTGTGTGTGTGTGTGTGTGTGAGAGAGAGAGAGAGAGAGAGAGAGA
>NW_006443124.1:14536909-14560351 GCF_000325575.1 Pteropus alecto
GGAGGGAAGGAGAGGCGGGGAAAGGGGAGGACCCCTCTGGGGAGCTGTGCCTCTGCCAGGTGTCATCGTGTTGCTCCTCAGTCTTATCTGAGCAGTGTCGGATCACTGCTTTCTGCTTCTTTTGGGGACTGAGTGTGTCTCTGCGAACATGGCTGCAGTCCATTGCATGGAAGACCTTGTAGGGGACATGTTCTAGGGAGCAAGGGATACCCCACACAGGGAGGGGCAGCAGGGAAGGTCTCCCAGAAGGAGAGCCCCAGCCTGCAGGCAGAGAAGCCAGACTCAGTCCTGGTGCTGCGTCAGAGGAAGCAAGGGGTCACAGGAGCTTGGAGAAGGTATCTGGGGACTGAGGGGCCCTCCTGACCCCCTCAAACAAGTTGAGCTCTCATCCCCGCTCCAGCTCTTTGCACTTGCTGTTGCTTCTGCCAGGAGCTCCCCCAACCACCCCCATCGTGTAACTGGCTCCTCATCCTTGAAATTCCTGGGAGAGACTGAGGTTTGCTGGCCCACCATGCCTTTCTCCAGAAGTCGAAGCCAAACCTTCCTGGGAGAGGGGTCTTCAGCCCTCTGCCCCATATTCCATGTTGCTCTGCTGGTTGACCTCATGCCTCAGGCCTGGCCAATCAGTTTGGTTCAGGGATGATCCTCTCACCCAATCAGAATCCCAGTCCTGGTCATTTTCTACCATCTCCCAGGGATTTGCAGATAGGACCAGTAGAGAGAGGACCTGTATGCAAACGATGGCAACACAGGACTAAGAGATGGAAGGAGATTCCGGACAAAAGTATCTAAACACCTAAATTGATGCGTGCCGGAAGTCAGCCACTCCTAGACTTCCTCATTAGGCAAGCCAATACGTTCTTCTGATATGCGTATACTTGTTACTCTTCATGGGGTTTCTAAGATCTGCAACCACAAAAGCCCTGCTTCATTGAAGAGCTTGGCTTAAACACCTGAGAGGAGTGTTCAGGATCACCTTGTGCTGTAATCTAAATGCGTGTGTCACCCCACATTCATATGTTCAAATCCCACCCCCCAGTGTGATGATGTTAGGAGGTGGGGCCAGGGGGAGATGATTAAGACAGGAAAGTAGAGTCCTCACAAATGGGATTAGTGCCATTGTAAGAGACCCCGGAGAGCTCCCTGACCCCTTCCACCATGTGAGGACATAGCAACGAGGCAGCCAGCTGTCTACAACCTGGAGGAGAGCTCTCACCAGCCCCCAACCATGCTGGCACCCTGATCTTGGACTTCCAGCCTCTAGAACTGTGAGAAATACATTTCTGTTGTTTATAAGCCACCCGGTCTCTGGCATTTTGTTGTAGCAGCCCAAACAAACTAAGACACCCTATGCGAAGTGCTCACCAACTTTGTTCTCTACCAGCCTATCCAGTTATTTTCCTTCACAGCATTCAGCCCACTCTGTAACAATTTTGATTACTTATTTATACTCATTTGCAGACAATATGATATATGTGCCCTGATGGTAGGGACCTCATCCCCCTTAGTCACTTCTCTATCCCCTTGGCCTAATGGGGCTGACAAATGATCTGCAGCCTCAGGTAGTCCCAGTGAAGGATGCAGGGACAGCAGGGAAGTGGGGGTCCCGAGCAGGGGACTACATAACACCAGGGTCACAGTCTAGCC
Source organism: Pteropus alecto (assembly GCF_000325575.1). Lineage (NCBI taxonomy): Eukaryota > Metazoa > Chordata > Mammalia > Chiroptera > Pteropodidae > Pteropus > Pteropus alecto. The sequence goes on from NW_006443124.1 coordinate 14,538,557, forward strand.
AGAGATGGAGGGAGGGAGACAAGCCCATGTCATTTGTCTGATCAGCTGCAGAACCCCTTCACACTTGCTGAGCCTAGGGCTTCTCCCCGCAGGTGGAGACACCCTTCCAGGCCCCAGGATAGAGAGGTGGGGATACCATGTGAGAGATGAGATGTCTTCTCCAAGTTGGCAGATCCTGCAGACCGAGCCCACCCTTCTGCAGCCCCCTAGTGATGATTCCTGTCACTCTCAGGAACCAAGGACATTGCCCCATGAGAAAGGGGGTCATGGGTCACATGGAAATACCTCCCTAGAGATCAGCCCCTATAAGGGGACAATTCACATCTACCAATGTCCCCAAGTTAGGCATGTTCCATCCTTTACCTCATTTTTGTCCTCACAACAAAACAGCCTGGCGGGGATGAAACCACGGCTGCAGGAGGGGAAGTGGCCGGCCCAGGCTCTTGTAAGGAATCATCCCCAGAGCTTGACCAGCACTCAGAAGGTCTGCCTCAGGGACACACACCCCAGATGCTGTAAAAAATCCTTGATGGGAGCCAAGGACCTTTCAGGGAGTAGACATTAATATGGCTACTCTGGGGTGGGCGGGGGAAGTTTGGGAGTTGTTGCTAAAAATTAAAAACACACCTCATGTGACCCCAGCAGTGCCACTAGAGAGTCACTCACTCCCAGGCAGGAGGAGGTCCATCCCTGCAGGGTTGTCTATGACCTGAACACTGGCAAACAGCCAAACGTGGATGGTGATGAGAAGTCGGGTGACACAACACACGATGGTGTGTTCGTGTTCTCCAATGCCACACAGCAGAGAAGGAACTGGGTACGGTGTGTCCTGATGTGGAAAGTTCTCCAAAATGTGTTCAATTAAAAAAAAAAGCAGTGCAATGCAAATGGCATGAGACCTTTATACAAACCACAAACACGTAGGCACTTATAAGTATATAGGAAGGACAGAGAATGTTCTAGGATACATGCAAAACTGACAGGAGACAGGGAACAGACTAGGATTGGGGGCTGTGATCAAAGTAATTTTTGCTTTACTTTTTAAAACAGCTGCCAATTAAAAATAATCGTAACACAAAGAATTTCCCAAGGCCGCTTCTTTGTCACTGCCGGCCCGCCATCTCTTTCTACAAAAGTAGAACCCAGCTCTTCCTTTGGGTGCTTCAGCACAACACCCCGGAGGCCCATTTTAGCTGGCTGGGTGTGTTCCTCTACCACAACCCTCTCTGTGATCCTCTTCCAACAGGTCCCCTGCAGCAACCCTGGGCCGAGGGATACCCGATTCCCTCCTTCCAGTTTCTGTGCTCCCAGAATCCCTCGAGGCCCTGGGTCAGGGGCAAGGGGCTTCAGCTGGTCAATCCACGGGCAGTGTTTCAAAGCCATTGAAGAGAGCTGGATTCCTTGGTGATCAGGAAAGGTCACGGAGCTGCTTTCCCACACCCTACCAGGCGGGAAGCCTGGTGGGGAGTCCACCCAGCGTCCCAGGAAGGAAGGGAGAGAGCACACATTTGCTATCCACTCTGCAGCCTACAATACCCACCTCTTACAGAGGATGCAGGCTGAGCCAGCAGGTGTGACTTCCTCAAAGAAACCATGGGGCCCAAGCTTGTGTGGCTCTAAGCCTCTGAGAGAGAATCTCATCCCCCAACCCCACTTAATGGCCTTGGGGCTAGGGAAGAGGATGGGATGAGACAGGCATTGGGTGAGTGTAAGGCACACAGTGACCTCAGCTCTGGGCCAGGGTCGGGGCAGGCAGAGGCAGAGGCTGCTCAACTGGAGCCTGGCTAGAAGTGCTGATGCAGCTGCAGGCCATTGCTCCCTGGGCAGCCACCCCCACCCCCGTGGGTGAGCACAAGGTGCACCCCGCAGGGGGCCTGTCTTGGTGGTCAGGTGACTCTGACTTCTGGGGGATTAGAGGCTGGAATTCAGCTTCCACAGGGAAACCAAGACCCAGTGGGGAGGAAGATTCACAGGGTTACACTGACTCAGATGCAGCCCTGGCTGGATGCAGGCCCTTACCACTGCACAACCACCAGAGATACCAGTTCCTGTCCCTGTTAGTCCTGGGGGGATCCAAGAAGATCTGGGGACATTAACATGTGTATGTGTCCTGTGACTCCTTCAGAGTCTGGGTAAGGGGCGCTCTGTAGTAATCTCAGTTCCTGTCTCCAGAGAACTGGCTCAGGGGTAGAGCAGAGGCAGAAGCCAAGGGTAAGCACCGTGGAACCAGTGTCCCACCTCCAGACCAGCCCAAAGTGCCAGCTGCCAGGGTGAAGTCCTGGCCATCTAAGACAGGCGGGGAGGGTTAACCCCACTAGGCAAGGAGGCAACCATCTTCTTACCCCATTAGTGAGGTGCTGAAGGAACCCAGAACCAAGACTCCAAACCCAGAGCTTCGACCTGAGAATTTAGGGGCAGGGCCTAGAGCTCCCACTGCAGGCCACACCAGAGAGGACACTCCAGAAACTGGAGCCCAGGATCTGAAGACTAGGCCAGATCTCAGAGTTTCAGGTCTGAAACCTAGGAGCTGGAGCCTGGGACTACAGTCTGGGAGTGTGCTATCCACAGCTTCATGCTCAGGCCTGGTCCCCAGGGCCAGCATGAAGGACAGAGGGCTGGAGCAACATGAGGAAGGGAGTTGCAGGGGAAGAGGTGATTTCTGAGAAAAGCCTGAAGGAGCTTCAGCTCTTTTGGTCACAGACTTTGGCCTCGTCAGTCAATGAGTGACTGGCGCCTGGGCCACCAGAATTAATTATTACCCAGGGCACTCATCCCCCAAACAGAGACAGGACAATCTCAGGTCAGCCGCCCTGCCCTGCCCTGCCCCATAGGCTCTAATGTAGCCTTGAAAGGTGGGACTTGACTGGGACTTCTCAGGGCCCTGCTTGCTCTGTGCAGGGCAGCTCAGATTGAAGTCCAGCCTCTCCAAGAGAGGACAAAGTCAAGAAGGCCAGGGGAGGGATTGCTCTGATCCCCAAAGGGAAGTAGTGGATGGTCCCTACGATGTCACCCAGCTTACGGGTGAGAAGGGCTGCCTTGACCACAGATCAGAGAGGATGTGTGTCCATGTGTGCAGTGCACACTCCACTGTGTTTGTGTGCAACCGTGTTGGCCTGACTGCTGGGACAGATGCTCACTGCCATATTCCCAGTGCCCAGCACCGAGCTGACTCAGTGGGGCTTATATGTTGGTTGAATAAGTAAACACGTTGGTGAGAAGAGGCAGGAGTTCTCAAACTGTGCTGATGGGGAACCCTGCTGTGGGATTACTCTGCTCATTAGCCAGTTCTCCCCAAAATCCAGTTCCTGGACAGGTGGTCTAGAATGTTAGTTTTTCCTCCCTTGATTATCCCCAAACTTGAAGTCCTGTAGAAAATTCACCCTCAGAAAACTATGTATTTAAGGAGCAATGAATCTTGATGGAGAACTGAGGAAACAGCAGACTGCTCCCGCCTCCACGGCTTGCTCTGCTCCTGGATGCGCAAGCTTGTTCTTGGTGTCATTCTCTGTTCAGCAGCCATGCCGCCCCTGGGAAAATCGTTTGTGTTGCTGTGACAAAATTCAGTATCTGTCGGCCTGTCACCTTCACACTGGCGTGATATCTGCTGCCTCCTCCCCCAGCACTGGCCCAAGACACTGGCGTGATATCTGCTGCCTCCTCCCCCAGCACTGGCCCAAGACGCCTCTCTGAGTCACTAAATCAGCTCTGTTCTCAAATTACCTGCCATGTCAGCAGACCCAGCTGACCAGGCGTCTCTCCGAAACATGGCGACTCTAGCTTCTGGGGCATCTGCTCCTCTGTTCTTTATCCTGATCCTGGCTGCGGGATCTCAGTTTCCCTTGCTGGCCACTCTTCCTGTGCCCTCCTGGAAATGTGGGGGCCCCTCTGGGCTCAGCCCTGGGCCCCAGCTCTCCTCACTGTGCATACTCTCCCTGGGGGATGGCTTCACTGGGGAAGCCAAGTCACAATGGGCCCCCAGGCTGTGACAGATGCTGTCTTTATGCTGAGAGGCTAGCAAGGGCAGGTTTTAAAAGAGAGAGAGGTGATATGATGAGAAATGCATTTTGAAAGGCTAGCTGGCTGCTTTTTTGGAAACTGGATTAGGAGGAGCAAGGGCAGAGCAGGGAGAGCATTTGGGATGCTATTGCAATAACCAAGGTGAGAGATGGTGGCCTGGAGCTCCTAGAGAAGGAAAACCGGGAGAACTGGGTGATGGATTGGAGAGGAGGAGGTGGAGGAGGAGGACGTTTCAAAGACGTCTGCTCCACTTTCAGCGCCATGGACCACATGCTGCTTCCTGAGGTCGGGACATGCAGAAGGCCCCATGTGGGGTAAGGAGCACGTCGTGTGCTTCAGACCCGCAGATCCAACTGCTCATGCCACAGGCCCCGCAGACACTGTCGGCACAGACAGATCTTGGCATCTCCCCTCGGAGACTGTTCCTCCTCCTGGAAACCTTTTTTCAATGTGAGACACCGCCTACCACCCAGGCTCCAGGCCCAGCGTGCACGTGAGCAGACAGGGCAGGAGTCACCGTTCCGGGGGACAAACAAGAGTCTGTCATAGATGGGGAAGAGGCAGGCCATGAGCAGGAAGGGGATTGAAATGAGCAGAGGGGCTGAGAGGCCTAGGGCTGGAGTGTGACCATCTTCTCCTCTGCTCTCAGGAGTCCCGGAAGCAGCACTGGTCAGCTCCACATTTTGGGGCTTTTCCTAGGGCTATGGCAGCCCCACCTTATCCCCCGAGTTTGGGGGAATATATTGAATGCATAAGTCCATTGCAAAATGTCATTTTGCAATGATATTTCCTATGATGGATTTGATTGATAATTGCCTCCCCCACTAACCTCTGAGCTCCATGAGAGCAGAGAAAGGAGATGACAAAACCGTCAAAGATTATAATATTATTAAGAAGGAGAAGCACCCTCTTCACGAGGAGCACCAGGGTCTGAGTAGGGCAGGAGACTGGGGTGGGGGGACAGGGCCTGTGGTCTGGAGTCTCTACACCCTGCGTGGGGGTTGGGCGCTCCTGGGTGGGGGTGCTCCGGCTCAGACAGCCTCCGACCCATCCCTAGTATGACTTTAACAGGGCGTCTGAGCCCAAGGATGATCCCAACGCAAGAACTCAGTAACGATTGCATTTCTCGGGCTCGGCGATACCCATCCCGCCTATTCATGAACCGCAACCTTACCCAAATCATTCCCTCCAGATCAAAGAGGTTCCAGGACACCAGAGGGCTCCTACATAAATTAAGGTTCATGACAGAATGTGATGCAACCCTAAGGAACCGCATCTGTGCTGAGTGTGAAGACACAGGACAAGGCTTGTGATATAACGATAGATGATGCTATGACGGTGGATGAATAAAGAGCGAGATGCAGTGTTTCATAGACAATGAAATCCTAAGTGGGTTAAAAAGGCAGAGAGATCCCTCCTTAACTCCAAAGGCATAAAAGAAACGGAAAACTGTCATCTTCAGAAGCATTCAAGATCTTGCTTCCCAGTATGTTGTCAATTTGACTCAAATAAACTTATAAAAAATTTTTTAAAATCCGGACTGAAAGAAAAAGACAAAGGCACTATTGTAAATGTGACAGCGATGTTTCTGAGAAGTGGGGTTGTTTTTATTTCCCTTTTGCTGTGAATGGAGGTTTTTCTAGTAAGAACCAGTTGGCTGATTCCCTGCCTCAGTTTCGCAGAATCTTCCAGAACAAGCCATAAGACTATATGGCTTACTGTCCTAAGCAGGGCACTTTTCAGAGTGAAAGGGGATGCTGGGCCGACAGTCATACCAGGACTTAGCCAGGTAAACCAGGACTCACGGTCACTCTACCAAACCAATGCCAGCACCTCTGCCCCCACCCCTTTTTTCTCCCCCGTGGGTTCTGTGATTTAAACTGACACAGCCATGATGCGGTGAAGCTGGGATCCAAACCCAGTCTTGCTGTGTTCTCTGCTCTTAGCCATTTCAACAGCAAGTCCATTTTGGACACTGCCCCGTGGACAACGCCACGATGCTCTACATATTAAGCACTAACTAGTTAACCTTTATCACATTAAAGGGAAGACTACAGAAATGTCTGTCTTCCTTGATGGAGAAAGGCTGGGTCTGTGTCACCCTAAAATATGTTCAATGTCGAGTAGGACTGCAGCTCAGGGGACCCTGAGCAATCAGAGGGTAGCGGTGAGCCATGATGAGTTGTGGACCTGAAACAGCACTGAGAATCTAAAGGAGGTGGGGCTGTGTCCATGGCCAGGATGCTTCTGCCACCTTGGAGACAGTGAAAAGGGCCTGTGAGCTTGAAGAGAGCAAACACTGAGGGACCCTGTTCTAGGCACAAAGCCAGTGGGTCATTTATCTCATTGAATTCCATAACCTATGGAAAAGGCTGAGCTCATTGTTGTTTTATAGGTGAAGGGATCAGGACTCAGGCTGACTCAGGGACTGGACCGTTGCTTGGACCAGGAAAGAAGCTGACCTTGCCAATCTTGGCTCAGCATAGAGTAGGAACTCAACTAATGTGCTTAAAAATAGATGGCTAGACACATGGCTGGCTGGGCAGCTGGGTGGCTGGGTGGCTGGGTGGCTGGGTGGCTGGGTGGGTGTATGGATGGATGGTTGCATGCATGCATGCATGCATGGATGGACGGACGGGTGGGTGGATGAGTGGATAATGTTAGGCAGGTTAGTCAGACAATTGCCTAGCTAGATCTTGAATGGAACCCACCATTGCTGGATGTGATCAAACTATGATCCTTTAGTTTAAAAGAAGCTTCCTTTTCATCTCTCTGTGAATCTGGTCCCCAACTCAGACATCACAATCCCTGAAAAGGAAACAAGCCCTTGAAATTCTTCCTTAGACCCCTCCGGGTTTCATATCATCATCAGCTTCCCAATCCAGAAACCCAACTGTCATACATTTCCTCTCCCTCCCACTCTCCCCATCACCAATTCTACTGCATTCTCTCCATCTCTCCTGTTCTCACCTTGCTTCAGACCTCATTATCTCTCACCTGGACCATCTCATCAGCTTCTTAATTGGTCTCTCTGCTTCCAGACTTGCTCCCTGTGACGCACCCTACCCGCTTCCCTGCTCCCCACCACCAGAGGGACCATTCTAAAATGCAGACCGGCCCTTCTAGGTCTGGCCAAAGGCTTCACATTCTGTTAGACACATTCTGGATCTGTGGTCGGCATTGGAGACGCTCCAAGATCTCACACTACGCAGTCTCTCCTGGTTTGTCTCCTGTTACTTCCTCCATCACAAACTCTCTCTTCCCCAAACATCCACCATGACACACAGAACTATGGACACCCAGATGTACAGCAAGACCACAGGATGTTTGGATCACTCTCTGGGGAGTCTGGTCATGCCAAGAATGAGGGAAAGGGGCTGGACCCACGGCATCTCGTTGGGGACTCTGGGAACGAGATGCCTGAGTAGCTTCAGGGTCTCTGCCTGGGGGCTGGGGATGTAACTGTGTCCTCCCTGGGTCTGGGTGGTGTTTTGGGTTGACTGTGTCGGGGAGGGTAGAGCCTGACTACAGACTCCCCCTGCAGAGCTGAGGATTAGCAATTAACTAGAAGGAATCTTAGGGGTTAGGTTAATTGAGGAACAGAACAGACGGAGTGCAGCTAGGGTTCTAGGGACTTTGCCCTTGACCCAAGGATATAAAGAGAAGGGTCCCAGCTTCTCCTCAGATCCCTAGGACTTCCCTGAGCAACTGAGCAGGAGCCGAAACACAGAACCCCAAGGTGAGCCCAGGGCCCCCTGGTCCCAAACTCATCCCCAACTTTTAATAAGAAATGGCCCATCGCCCAGCCCCCTCACCTCTGTCCTAACTGTATCTCCTCTTCCTGCCCCCATAACATCTCAGTCCCAGCCCAGCCTGGCTCACTCCCCAAAGTAAAAAGGACTCATACTCTTCTAGGGCTGAGAATTCAACTTGGCAACCCTACCCCCACCACACAGCCAAGGACCCTTAGGACAATGTTGGGGGGGATTGCTGAAGCAGACTGGGGCACTCTCCCTTCAATAGACAAGAACTCCTGGGGCAGTTTGGCGGGGGAGAGCCTAAAACAAGCCTGGGCTTCCCCGACTTGGGGACAGGGTGGAGGCTCCTCTTTACCTAAACCCATTCTGCTCTGAGCCTCATTCATGGGAGATTGGTGGCAGGGTTTGTTTATTATTAGGGGTGGAGTTGGATGGAGGAAAAACTGCACTTGTGAGGGGAAACCCAGGAGCTTGGGGTCTGGGACAGTGCATGCCCAGCTGGTCCCATGATCGGGCAGGTGTCCAAGGCTGCTCTCCACTCTCCGAAGGAACAAAACTCCTCCTGTGAGGCCCAGCCCAACCCAAACCTACAGCCTCTGCTAGCGTGTTCCCTGGCCCCCTCCAGCCGCAGGGCATTCTAGGCTCCTCTCCACACACGTGCCTTTCTCCTTCCAGCAACTCCTGCTGACCGTTCCCCTCCAGTCCCCTCAGCTTGAGGCCCTCTTAGCCTCCCCCAGGAGCCCACCTCACCATAGGCATCCATATCTGTCACTAGAACACTTGTCCCCATTGCCATTTTCCATCTGTTTGAGAGATTATTTCATGGACATCTGTCTCCCCACTACAGTTTGAGCTTCCTGGGGGCAGTTGTGTCTGTATTTAGTCACCACTGTAGCCCAGCATCTATCTCAGTGCCTGGGATAGAGTAGATGCTTAATTAATCCTTGTCAAATGAATGAATGAATGCTTGAATCTGTGCTGACTCCCTGAGTGTGTGTCCCTGGGTGCGTGTGGGGGAATGTGTCCTTCTGTGGGTGTGTGTTTGGGATCATACACCATGAATGTTTGTGCCAGTGAGTATGTGAGTGTGGGTGTGGGTGTGTATGTTTGTGTGTGTGAGTTTCTGGGACATAGCAGTTGTCACTCAGTGTTGCCGCAGGTCCCACAGCGTGTGCCCAGGATGATGACCTATGGAGACAGGCTGGGGAGCCCTGCTGTCTCCCCAATCCCAGTCCGTGGGGGGCACATGATGCACGGGGCAGCCTTTGCCTATGTGCCCAGCCCTCAGGGTGAGTGTTCCTCCAGCCCCAGACCCTGCTTGCCCATGGTCACCCACAGCCGGGAGAGGCCTCCACCCTCCACCCACCTCTCCTAACCTCCCTGGGACCTGGGGCCTCTGGGAACCCCTGACCAGCGTCCCTCCCCAGTCCTGCACAGGATCCCAGGGACCTCCGCCTATGCATTCCCCAGCCTGGGCCCCATGGCCCTCGCCGAGCACAGCTGCCCCTTCGGGGAGGTTCTGGAGCGCCACGACCCCCGGCCTCCCAAGCTGGCCTTGGAGGAGGAGCAGAAGCCAGGTGCGCCTAGGTGGGGGGCGGCAGGGCATCAGTAGTCACTGCTGCAGCCCGCTGGCTGCTGTACTCATGGCTGTCCCATCTCCAGAGCCTGGGCTGGCCCAGAAGCTGCACCAGGCTGGCCTGACGCTCCTCAAGGTGCCCCTGATGCTGGCCTTCCTCTACCTCTTCGTCTGCTCCCTGGACGTGCTCAGCTCAGCCTTCCAGCTGGCCGGAGGTAGGTCTAGGAGAGGGAATTGAGGAAGGGTCCCTGAAGGGCCTCAGACAACGCAAGTTCATGCTTTCCAGGGAAGGTGGCTGGCGACATCTTCAAGGACAACGCCATCCTGTCCAACCCGGTGGCGGGGCTGGTGGTGGGCATCCTGGTGACAGTGCTGGTACAGAGCTCCAGCACCTCTACATCCATCATTGTCAGCATGGTCTCCTCTGGCTGTGAGTCGGCCCGCCGGGGTCAGGGAAAGTGTGGGGAGCTGGATGTGCCCAGTGGGGGCGGCATGGGAGGCCATGGCAGGACTGGGGGGCAGGGAACAGGAGTGGGGACGGGAGACTGAGGGCAAAGGGCAGAGCTCTGGTATCTCCCATTCTGTCCTCCAAGGCCTGGCCGGGAGTCTCAGCCTGGACAGATGCCCTGGGAGCTGGAAACGGGGCACGGCCCTAGGAAGGCTCACCTCCACACCTCCACATGGTTACTCACTCTATCAGTCAGAGAAACAGAACCATAGAAATAAAGAAACTGAACCTGCAAGGTTTATTGCAAGTAACTGGCCTACATGATTGTGAGGCTGGCTAGGCACACCCAAAGCTGGGGGGCAGGCCTTTGGGAAGGGCAGGTGGAACTCGTGGGCAGCAGCCCATACTGCAAGGCACAGGTGGAATTGCTTCGTCCCCAGGGAAGTCTCCGTGGTGCTCCGAAGGCCTTTTATCTCACTCGATGAGCCTCACCCAGATTACTGAGGTTGATCTCCTTTACTTAAGGTCAAACAATTGCAGAGGCGAATCACATTTGTAGAACACCCTCACAGCAACGTCTAAATTAGTGTTGGATTGAATAACTGGGTACCATAGCCTAGCCGAGCCGACACATGAAACTGACCATCAGTCTCATGTATACGTGTGCACACATTAGCATAGGTATGCATTTGCATGTAGAACACACACCCTCATATACACGTGTCCCTACACATGTTCACATACGTGCATGTGCAGTGCATGTGCATTGGTTCACGTGGGTGCACATACCAGTAAACACACAGCATGTGCCCATACGTACCTGTGACACAGAGGCTGGGCAGAATCGGCAGCATGGCAGGAGTGCCTGCTGGGGGCCGGGGCGTGGATAGTGGGTATGGCAGAAAGTGTGGGACCAGGAGCTGGGTGGCCTCCTCCCAGTTAGTTAAGAGGTCTCCTCTTCTCCCAGTGCTGGAGGTGAGCTCTGCCATCCCCATCATCATGGGTTCCAACATCGGGACCTCCGTCACCAACACCATTGTGGCCTTGATGCAGGCAGGGGACAGGACTGACTTCCGGCGGTGAGGGAGTAGAGTGGTGAGGGGCCTGTGCTTGTTGGGGGAGGGAGCCCCAGCGGGAACGCATCCAGGCTCTAGCCTGCTCTGCAACGCAGCCTCCCTGCCCAGGGCCTTCGCGGGGGCCACCGTGCATGACTGCTTTAACTGGCTGTCAGTTCTGGTCCTGCTGCCCCTGGAGGCTGCCACCGGGTACCTGCACCATGTCACTCAACTCGTGGTGGCCTGCTTCAACATACGAGGTGGCCGAGATGCCCCTGACCTGCTCAAGATCATCACGGAGCCCTTCACTAAGCTCATCATCCAGGTGGGGGCGAGGCTGGCATGGGATGGGGGCTGGGGAACAGTGAGGACCCCTCTCACTCCCCCTGCCCACGTCTTGCCCACAGTTGGACAAGTCCGTGATTACCAGCATTGCCACCGGTGATGAGTCCCTGAGGAACCACAGTCTCATACGGATCTGGTGCCACCCAGACCCCATGGAGGTAAGTCTTAGGTCTGGTCCCAGGTGAGAAAACTTCCTCTTCAGTCAGCTGACTGTCAGTGTTTAAAATGCTCCAGGTAGGCCGCAGAGATCATTAGTCTAGAGGGCAAATATGTGGTACTTCTACTGTGAGTCTGCACCTATGGCAGACAGTGCTAATTCCTCCCACTCTCACGCCAGCTTTAGCTCTAGCCCAGAGGTTCTCAATGTATGTACCAGCGGCACCTCTACTACCTGGGAACCTGTCAGAGGTGCAAAGTATTTGGCCCTTCCCTCCACCTACTAAATCGGAAGAAAGCCCAGCCGCTTTGTTTCAGTAAAAGCCTTCTCAGTCTGCTCCATGCTCAAGTGCAAGATCCACTAATCTGGCTCAACTCTCTGGTTTCACCGGTAGAGAAATGGGCTCTGAGAGGCGAGGAAACTGCTGGAGTTTGTACTGTCGTGTCAGGGCCCCAAGCACAGGTTTCGCTGTCCAAGGCTCTCTCTTCCTCACTGGGGTACCAACGGGTTAATGAGTCAGCCCTGCCATGTTTGGGGCCCCAAGTAATGTGGGGAGGGAGGCAGGGAGAGAATGTATAAGAACAAGCAGGCCACATGGAGAACTTACTGGAGACGCAACAGCTCGTTGTGCCAACATCGAGCTCCTTCCTGGAGACTCCCACAGGTGTGTGTCCCTTTATCCTTCTGCACTGTTTCTGCTGCTTCCTGGCTTCTACTGCCTGGAATAAAGATGTCTTTGGATGAGTTGGACGCTCACGGACCGGCCTTTACACCAGGGTAACAAGGAAGCAGGCAATTAGCACACTTTTTCACTCAGCCATAAATAGAAAAATGCTTCATCAAAGTCATAGTATCTGCAGTACTTGCCACCCCTTGATTATAAAATACAAGAAGTAACTAAGAACAATGTGTAAGGAAACCTAAAGCCCAGGCCTTTCCTCCTCATCATCTCCACTTGCTACTTGTTGTCACTGAGCCTTTTTCCCAGTGTGAACAGAGAACAGTCTTTCAACCTGCCCTGCGAGGTTCCCTCTCATCTGAGCAGCACACAGCTCCTGCTCAGCCCTGCTGAGTGTCAAAGCAGTTTGACATCAAAAAGCCCTCACAGGAAGCTTTTATGCTGACTTTGTGACCTCTCTAACAACTTCCACCTTCTCACGGGCTTGCGGGGCACTCCCCAAGTTCTTCACATCATCACAATCCTCTCACTTCATAGCAAAACCTGGAGGGGGAGAAATTGCACACTTTGATCTTCACAAAAAACAAACCACAGAAGGACACGGTGTTTCTCCTCGCTGCTCTGAAACCCGCTGCCCACCTGCATCCAGCAGGTCCCTCTGTAGCGCGCACCACCGAACACCCTCCCCTGATGGAATCCTCATGCAGTGCTGGTGAGGTGGACACGAGCATCCCATCTTCCACAAGAGGGACCTGAAGCTCAGCGACATGAACTAACCCGCCCAAGGTCACTAGGCTGTGACTGTCCTCACTGCTCCAGTTGCCACCCGCCTGAACACTGGTTTCTCATCCCAGCTGTCCCGGGAGACCCTTCCCTTAAGGATGAACAGTCTTGTCCACCTGGAGAGTAGCCATGGGCGGGATCTGAGCTCCCTGTTCTTACCCTCTCTGGGACAGTCTCTGGGAACGTGGCTCATGAAGCCATGTGCTCATTCTTGGGAGGTGACATGTGTTGGCAGCTCCTCCTGCACCAAAGACTTGAGTTTTGTTTTGGCCACGGAATCTCCTTGTGCTCCCTTCCAACTTGTCCCCATTGCCTCCAGTTTTCACCAAACTGGACCCAACGTCACTCAAAACAGTCTTCAGGGAATCATAGCACCATGGAGAGGATTGGGAGTCTGAGGTTGCCCAGATGGCGAAAGAAAAAACAGAGGCAGTTTTAATGGCACTCTGTGGGCCTGACACTGTCCTGGGAGTTACCTCGTTCTGTGGTCACGCTGTGGATTGTCAGCCATACCTGCCTGGTTTCACCAGCATCTTTTGAGGACTTGCAACCTGGGAAGCAGGGATTATTACATCCCATTTCACAGATGAGGAAACTAAGGCTGAGAGGGGCTTGCCCAAGTCCATGCGATTGAGGCAGGACGAAAATCCTGGTGGAATTTGGAGCTTGTGTTTCTGAATATCCAGCTCTCTGCCTCTTCTGGACACCATCTTGGTGTCCCACCATTTGTGTCCATTCCCATTCTGCTCATCATACCTGAGTGCCATCAGGCGACCATAGCCACCCAGAGACCCCCTCCAGGAAGGGTCGGTGCTACGCTAAGGCGTTCTCCTCTTCACCACCAGATGGCGCTACTGGCACAGCGCTCTCCATCTGCTTCTAGAGTCAAAGACCCTAGAGCTCCCCTTCCCCTGGAGGGGAGACTACTGCGCAGGCTCACATCCTAAGAGTTTCCCACCAGGGGAAGAATTCTCGGAGCCCAAGGTTTCTCTGTGAGCTGAATCATCTCGGTTAGTCCTCAAAGGTGCCTCCTTAATTTGAGGTGGCTCTGCAGGCATTTAAATCCCCACTCTCTCTTCCAAGATTCCTCATAACTAATCCCTAGGGGAGGCGAGTAGCCTTATGGACCTCATGCTGCAGAAGACATTGAGGCCCAGAGAGGTTATGTGTTTGATGCAGTGTCACGTAGCTGGAAGTGGCTCGTCAGAGATTTGAGCCCACAGCTGTCTGAGGCGCATTCATTCTGTTCTTCCCGCAGAGTTCACCACCTCCACCGTGTCCCCCTCCCACTCCTCTGCCCCACCCCCACCGTGCCCCCAGGCCCAGGAGGGATGGACACATCTGGGGGGTATGCCCCAGACCCTGGGCCAGCTAGCTCTTTGTCTAGGCTGGAGCTTCTACCTTCTCCCTCCTTCCCTTTGCAGTCTCTGGACGCCCCCACCAAGCTCAGCCAGGGCCATACAGCCCCAGGCAGAAAGGTCAAGCTCTGGCCCTTGCCCTGCTCCGGCATTGCCATCTCGGAGTGAGACTCCGAAGGCCCCATCATCCTCCACCCTCCCTCGAGAGAACTCTGGGCCCAGCACAGGGGTAGGTCAGTGGGGCACAGGCTGTTCAGGCAGCCACCCATTTTAGGGGGTCATCTGCCTCCTAGGGCTCCAGGCCGGGCCCCCTAGGAAGGTCCACCAAGCTCCTCCCCAACAGGGCCAAGACCCTCAAGCACATTGATCTGCAGGAGCCACTGATCCTGACCTAGGAAGTCAATCTCACACACACACACACGCGTGCGTGCACACACACACACACACACACACACACACACCCTTCCAATCTGTGATTCCGGATGGGCCCAGGGAGGGAAAGGTCTGTCCTTATTTGGAGGCATTATTTACTAAAGACTTGTCATAAGCTAATTCCTTTGGTGAGCATTTCACACATGTTTTCTCCTATAACCTTTTAACAGCTCTTTTAATGTCCTGCTTTAGAGAAAACAAGCTCAGGGAGGTGGCATGACATGCCTAAAGTAGTTGGTATATGACGCAGGATTTGAACTTGGATGTGCCTGACGGGAAAGACCTGCTTCTCTCCCTCACACCTGGCTCTGTCCCTCATACCTGGCTCTGTCCCTCACACCTGGCTCTGTCCCTCACCTGCATAGCAGTTACTACCACTGGGCCCACCGGCTTTTACAACTGGGCCCATCAGAGACTGTTTCCTCCTGGTTTCTCGGCCTGCAATTGGGGCAAGGCTTGTGAGTGTCCCAAGGCCAGCTGGGAACACAGTCCAGCATGTTGCCCCATTCAAGGGAACACATGCTACTAAAATAAACTCTTGATTTCAAGCCAGGGGCCATAAGCATGTCTTATCATACACTTTTTAAATGACCCAGTTTAGAATCGA
Organism: Pteropus alecto; assembly: GCF_000325575.1. NCBI lineage: Eukaryota > Metazoa > Chordata > Mammalia > Chiroptera > Pteropodidae > Pteropus > Pteropus alecto. Next base: position 14,553,772 of record NW_006443124.1, read on the forward strand.
ACCTAAAGGAGCTGTAATGCCCAAGTGCCAGGACCCATCTGAGCCCCTATCCTCAGCTCTAGGGGAGGTCAGAGGAGTATGGAGGCAGAGCTCCTAGGAGAATGGAACTAGCACCCGTATCAGAACCCAGAAGAGGCAGAATGTGTTTGTGAGGACACGGGAGAGGTAGTGGCTCTTGCATTTTGCCAGAGCCGCTGGGAGTAAGTGCCTTCCATTCCCCGTCTGTGAGATGGCGGCTCCTCAGCCAAGCCCAGCCCACTTTCTCCTTCCACTGCTGGGATCTGGGGTAAAGGGAAGGCACTCCAGGTTGCATTTAAAAATATAACTCCTTAACCCAACGAGGCTACAAATTAGCGGTCTCTAGCCCAGATTGGTCTTCATTGAACTGTAAAAGTGGTCGCCAGCATTTACTGATTGAGAACACTTACAACATTTACCTAAAACTACAGAATCGTGGTTTCTCTTATAGGGTAAGGCCCTTTGGCCATCCTGGGTTCTATCCCTGGACAGTGATAGTGGCCCGATGCTGAGTAGCCGTTGTTCCCATAGGCCCAGCATGCTCCTTCTACCACCTCCACACTCAGCCTGAGCCCTTCACTTAGGCTCCCTGCCTGGCCCTGGGCCCTCTGAATTGGGAGGGCCTCCCCAGGACCCCCCTTCACTTCACAGATAGTAGGTGGAGGAGGGAAGAGATGTGGAGCCTGGACCCTCTGTCTACCAGTAGTCCCCTGGGCCCGACTCTCTCCAGATAAGGAATCGAACAAGAGGAAAATGAAACTTGGGCCAGGTGCCTCTGGGGAGAGGATGAGGCAAGAACATTGCAGAAGAGGGGCACTGAGAGGGACTGGTAATGAAAGACGGGGAAGTCTTTCGGGAGAAGAGAATCATGTTCAGCAGCATCCATGACAAGGGGAGGTGGGAGAAACAAGGACAAGAAGCCACCGGATCAGGAGGCCTCTGCGGACCCCAAGAAAGCCAGATGAGTGGACTAATAGGGCAGAATTTCAGAGGCCGACTGTGGCCGGTTTCTGTGTAGTAGGTATTTTCACCCCATCTCTTTAGCAGAGGATGCAGGCTCAGAGAGGGCAACAGACTGCCCAAGGGCACGTAGCCAGGACGCCCATCTCCATCCCCCCACCTCCTCATCTCCCCCTAATCTCCATCTGAGCCCTACACACAGGCTGCATTTTCCAAACTTCTTTGTCCTTCTTCTTTTAATCTAGGCTTCCACCCCCATGCCTAGGGCAGAGGTCAATACCAGCCAGACCCTCGGAAATGCCGCCATGGAGAAATGTGAGTGCCTGCAGCACGGGAGAGGTCTGGCCTGACAGGGGCAGAGCCTGGCATAAGTAGGACCTTGGCCCACTCTGTCACTGCTGCTACCAGCCCCAGGAAGGATGACTGACAACCAGCCCAGCTCCTGGGCTTGGGTCAGGCCTACTGTTGAGGTTTAAGGAGACTGAGGCGGGGCTTAGGCTCTGAGCCCAAAAGGGTGGCAGAGGTGGGGGGCTGGGAGCCGGTTGGGGATCAACTCTCAGCAGCCTGACACACCCCTAACAGGCAACCACATCTTCGTGGACACGGGGCTGCCAGACCTGGCTGTGGGGCTCATTCTGCTGGCTGGCTCCCTGGTGCTCCTGTGTACCTGCCTCATCCTCCTTGTCAAGATGCTCAACTCTCTGCTCAAGGGCCAGGTGGCCAAAGTCATTCAGAAGGTTATCAACACCGGTGAGCTCAAGCAGTGGGAGGGCGGGCCCCAGGGCTGGACCTTCCAGACCTCCCTTAGTCCTGCTACTGCCTCTCTGGATAAAGCCCTATCATCTCCGAGCCTCAGTTTCCCCATGTGAGCAAAGAAGAGTTTGGACTGGGAGATCTCTAGGCCCCTGAGGTGCTGACAGCTGGGTATCTGTGGCTGCCTCTGGCTGTGGTCCCATTCCATCAGGTGGCTCTAAAGAGATTCTCAGAGGCCACTGTTTGATTCAATCAACAAATAGTCATCAAGCCCCAATAGGGCACCAAGCATGGTGTAGTACCTGCTGGGGATGCAGAGGTGAGGCACATAGAGATGAATCCTGCCCTCGGGCGGGGGGGCACATTTAGAGAAAAAGGTAACTAACTGCCAAGAAGAAAGCAAAAATGGCAACAAAACAGAGTACAGAAGAGGCTGCTTTCAAAGGCCAGTCAGCAGCCTCTGTGTGGTGGTGACACTTGAGCGGAGACCTAAATGAGGAGTCAAGATGTGGCTGATGTGCCTTCCCGGTGGAGGGAACAGCAAGTGCAAAGGCTCAGAGGCAGGAACCAGGTGGGCAGGTTTGTAGTGGGAGATCAGCGAGGGAGTCTGAGAGAGGCAGGGCAGAGCAGATCACAGGGCCAGAGGATGGCTGAGAGCCTGGACCTCGTTCAGGATAATGGGTGCACTTAGGGATTGGGGGCAGGGGAGTGACACCATCTGTTTTTTGTTTTAAGCTTTTTTTCTGAGCTTTTTCAGTATACTGTCTGGCACAAGCGGAGGCTGTACAACGACGCTGGAAGGGGGCTCAGAGTGGGGAGAAACAAAGTCTGCCGAGGGCTGGGTCAGGGAGGGTTTTCCAGCAGCAGTGATATCTGCTCTGAGCCCTGAGAATGAATGTTTAGGAGTGGGAAGGCTGTCCGGGCAGAGGGAACAGCCCAGACAAAAGCATGATGGAGCCAGACTGAGGAGCGTCTTTAATTCAAGACCAGTAGAAGCCACTGCAGTTGAGCAGGGGACTGAGAAGGTCCCACTTGGAAGCTGGCATCCAAGACCTCCTTCACAAGGAAGGTCCCTGCTGCCCTCCCAACGCGACCCCACTGACCTTACTGGGATGGGTTTCCTCGCAGACTTCCCAGCCCCTTTCACCTGGGCCACAGGCTACTTTGCCATGGTGGTGGGTGCCGGCATGACCTTCATTGTTCAGAGTAGTTCTGTGTTCACCTCAGCCATCACTCCACTCATCGGTGAGTGCCCATGCTACGGGGAGGGGAGCTGGTAGGGAACGAGCTGAGGGGGGAGCCAGGGAGACCACTCCTCCCCTGTGCCACCAGGCTTGGGTGTGATCAGCATCGAACGCGCCTATCCCCTCACTCTGGGCTCCAACATCGGCACCACCACCACGGCCATCCTGGCTGCACTGGCCAGCCCGCGGGAGAAGCTGTCCAGCGCCTTCCAGGTGCGACTTGGAGAGTAACCCTGCCAGAGGTGGGACTGGCTGGCATGGGGGCGTGGGCTGCCCCAGGGTGGGACAGTGTAACAAATCATTTTAACTGCCTACCTAGGGGCCACCCACTGTGCCAGGCTCTCTGGCAACCATATGGCAATGTAGAGCTGGCCCCACCTTCAGGACCTTGGCATCTACCGGGGAGACACAACTCAGAATCACACCAATAAACAGCGAGGCTGTGCACTCTTAGGAAAGGGTGCTATAAGAGGGGCCTGGCCCAGTCTGGGGGATCAAGGATGAGTAGGGGGACACATGGCAGAGGGGTTGCTGTTCTAGGGGGCAAAGGAATAATGACAAGCCAGGAGCTGGGGCCAGGGTGCAGATCCAACAGGAGGCCTCCAGAAACTAACAAGGATTTGGGCAGCATCTGCTGGGGAATTCCTGGGTCCATGAGGGGGACACAGACAGCTCAGGGCAGGAGTTATTTGCCAACTGGCTCAGAAGTGTTTCAATATTTTACTGGAGGCACAACAGCCCTAAGTGGTGACCTTCCTGCTGCCCATACCAGGCAGCCCCTATTATCCATTCCTGCCGGCCTGATTCAGGAGATGGCTGGAGCCCACCTTGGCCCCTCCACTGTCTCCCCTGCAGATCGCCCTCTGCCACTTCTTCTTCAACATCTCGGGCATCCTGCTTTGGTACCCAGTGCCCTGCCTGCGCCTGCCCATCCGCATGGCCAAGGCGCTGGGCAAATGCACCGCCAAGTACCGCTGGTTTGCTGTCCTCTACCTCCTGCTGTGCTTCCTGCTGCTGCCCTCACTGGTGTTCGGTATCTCCATGGCAGGCTGGCAGGCCATGGTAGGTGTGGGAGCACCCTTTGGGGCCCTGCTGGCCTTCGTGGTGCTCATCAGCATCCTGCAGAGTCGCAGCCCCCGGCATCTGCCCAAGTGGCTGCAGACATGGGACTTCCTGCCCCACTGGATGCACTCCCTGCAGCCCCTGGACCACCTCATCACCCGCGCCACCCTGTGCTGTGCCAGGCCTGAGCCCCGCTCACCTCCACTGCCCGCCAGGGTCTTCCTGGAGGAGCTGCCCCCTGCCACACCCTCCCCCCGCCTAGCCCTGCCTGCTCGCCACAGTGCCACCCACCTCTAGGCTTCGGCCCAGACTGCCACTTGGGGTGGAGAAAGGCCTGTGCCTGGTCCCTGGGGTGGAAGGGTGGAGGGGTGCCTGTGTACTCTGGGCATGGGCCTGTCATTGTGCTGGTCCTCAGAGGTCTGGGCTGTGTGGCCAAGAGTTGGTGTATGAGCCTGTGTGTCAGCCTAAATATATGTATATGATGGTACACCTGTGGGGGCTCTGTGCGGGCTGGGTAGAATTTCCTGTCCTTTACACATGTCTTTGGAGGCCTATGCTTGTGTCCTTGTATCCACACAACTTCGGCTGGGCTGGGTGGGAGTAAGGGTGGGTCTGAGTATGTAACTTGCAGCTGTTTGCTCATGTATAGATATGATGTCTGAGTCACTGGCTGAATTCTCATCCCTTCCCTGCCACCTTCCCTCTTCCATAACACCATCTTCCTCATCCTCGCCCTGCTTTCTGCATCACCACTACAACCCCCTTTCCTAACACCGATTTAAAAAAAAGTTAAGCTCATCATGCATTTGGAAGTCGTTTGTACTTGTCTAGGGGGGAAGGAGAGACCAGGGTTTGGGGTTCAGAAGCATTCTCTCCCCCTGCCAAAGACAGCCCACTGTGCCCTGAAAGAGCCAGCCTGCAAGCTCACCACAACAATCCACCTGGCCCTGCCTTAATGAGTCCAATCCACAGTTCAGACTCCCAGGAAGCCCTGTCCCCAGGGCCTGGGGCCACCCCCAAGGCAAGTGTCAGGAGGACTCTCTGCACCTCCACCCCCAGCCCACCAGGCTGACTGCCTACAGTCTCCTCTTGCTTCCCTGACTCCCTCCCTCCTTTCTGGGACAAGATCGGTTCTCTAAAAATTAAGCGACAGGTAAGGGCTTGTCAGGGCCCCTGGAGATGGGGACCAGTAGGGTAGAGATGGGCAAGAGAGGCCATGCCCTGTGTCCCAACACACAGGGGGTGGGGACCAGCCACCCTTCCTCCAACCTTTGTCCTCTATCTTTGGCAATAAATCAGGCCTTGTTTAAACCTACTTGAGTTTTCAATTCCTCTTCCTCTATGGCCTCCCACCACCCCAGGCGAGGCCTGCAGAGGGAGGGACAAGGGGTGGGAGGTACCAAAGTTTCACCCTCCAGTCCAGGGACATCTCTGGAGACTTTGGACCTCAAGGGGGCAGGAAGGCTGTAGGGCCCAGACCCAGTAGTGATGGTCTTGGACACTCCCCCACCCCACCCCCTTTGAGGTATGTGGGAGAGACATAAGGGGCTGAAAGCCCCAGGGCTGCTCACCCAGCTACCAGCCCTACACTGGTAGCTGGGGGAGCTACCTACTCACAATCCTTGTTAGTGCTTCCTCCTGCCAAATGGAGGAGTTGAGAAGTATACTGACCTCCAGCCTGGGGAGGGTTGTGGGAGGGTGGGGAGAGGACTCCCTTTACTGTTTGTCCTGCCCAGATGTGAGGAAAGTCTTGTGGGAAAGGATGCTCAGGATTGAGCTAGAAAGTTTGAGATACTCCCTGGGACTTGCTCAACTGCTGTGTCCCAAGGACACAGGGAAGGCACCAAGGACGCCAAACTCCGGCCTGGAGAATCAGGTCAGAGGCCCCTGCAGGGCACCCATGGGAGGGCAGTGTTTGAAACACAGGAGGCTGGGAAGCCTCTAGACTCAGGATCCAATCCCCACCAGGTAACCCTCCTGCAAGGATCTTCCAGGAAATGGTGTCCTCGTCAGCACCTCCCCCTCTCTCCACCACGCCATGGAAGGATGAGTCTGCCAGCCAAGGTCTGACTTTATTTTGGCTCCTCTGCCGCCTGGCAGTCCTGCTAGGTGCCCTGAGTGCGCAGCCCGCGGATCAGCTCGTGCACCGTCTTGTTGAGGATGCCCCCGTGCACGCCCCGTCGGCCCATGAGCACGAGGAGTGCGCGCGGCGTGTGGCCCACGCAGACGGCGCGCCCATCCAACCCCTTGGTGCGCGCATCCAGCACTCCGTCGCCTTCAGCCAGCAGGTGGTCTCGGATGACGCAGCAGCGGCGGCCTGCTACGCTTAGGCCCGCCTGCAGGAAGGTGCATCGGTCCATTCCCGTGAGCACACCCACCTCCTGCGGTGAGATGGCCGCCAGCAGGCCCCCGGGCCGCGACGCCCACACGCAGCGATTGTCCGAGTGGCCCACAATCGCCACGTCGTCGATACGCTGATCCCGCAGCACAGCACTGATGTAGCCTTTCCACTCACTCATTCCGGCTCAGAGTATGCCCCTCAC
>NW_006443124.1:14560395-14582450 GCF_000325575.1 Pteropus alecto
CCCGCCTACGACACCCAGGGCATTGTGACGTATGTGAGGGCGGGGTTGTAACGTTGAGGCGGGGCAAATTCACAGAGCCACTTTGTACTGCTGGAGAATGGAGGTGGGAGTTCTATCTTACTCCTGGTGAAGTTATAAATTTAGCCTGAAGGAGGGGATCGTGTGAGAGTTAAAATAATCCTCAAAAACCAACTTAAATGGTCCACCGAGCACAGTACACATGGATTTAAAAACAAAATGATGACACGTCTGAATAGTGGGACCTCTTCAGGCCGGAAATCATTCCACCCCCAGAACGTGGTTCTCAAACGTTAGGAGTATTAGAATCTCTTGGAAAGCTGTTAACCAGATTCCCGGGCCCCAACTCAGAGTTTCTGATTCAGTAGTATGGAGTGTAGCTCAAAAATAGGTATTTTAAACAAGTTCCTTGGTGAAGTTGCTGCTGCTGGTCCAGGGATGGGACTTTGAAACCCACTGCCCTAGTGCGGGCTGGGCTGGAGTGAAGGTCTTCCACCTCCATCGCCAGCCCCAAGAGTCCACACCACTACTTTAAGGTTAAGCATTTCCAACCACAGTTCTCAAACCCAGCTGCACGTTTTTAAAACACACAACTACGCATGCCCCATCCCTAAGAGCTATATGCTGATTTAATTGATCTGAGGTGGATCTCAGGCATAGGCTCAAAAAGCTTCCCAGGTGATTCTGATGTATAGTCAAGGTTGAGAACTTCTCTTATAAACTTAAAATATTAAGTTTCATACAAGGAATAAGACGTGGAGTTACCTAGCACTGGGCTCAGTCAGTACACATGGCTCAGTATATGTCAGCTGGATGCGAATCTAAATCTTGCATAAGATCTCAATAGATTCTGTTCTGAGGGATGTGCAGCAGCTGTACACTGGTTTACTGTCTCCGCGTTTCCTAGCAGGCCCCCCGAAGAGCTGTGTCTCTCAAGCATTTCCAAAAGCATTTTATTGAGTGCCCACACCATGCCTGCCGCTGGGCTGGCGGTGCTGGGACACAATCCTTGCTGTCCAGGATCGTGCCCAGCCACCCTCTCATTCCAGAATTGGCTAAGAAGAAAAGAAGAGTTCGTGGGCAGTCAGGAATTGGTGTGCTCCTGGATCCAGGTCAGGTAGTAAGCCACGTCAGTGTACACACCTGGCTTGTTGCGGTCACCACAACCCGAGCCCCAGCTGACGATGCCTCGCAGGATGAGCTGGTGCTCTGCGGCCTCATCCTCACACACCAACGGGCCCCCGGAGTCACCCTGGGTCAGGGACAGGAGGCTCAGCGAGCTTGGCCTGGGGTCTGCACTCGACCGGCTGGGGGGAGAGTGCCAAGCCCGCCCAAAAGCTCACCTGACACGCATCGGTGCCACCCTCTAGAAAGCCAGCACAGAGCATGCCAGGGGCGAAGGCGGTGCCGTGCACGTCAGGGGCAGAGCAGCGTTCCTGAGAGATGAGGGGCACCTGTGCCTCCTGCAGAAAGGTGGAATATTCCTCTGCCCCTGCAAACCGAGAGAGCCTTCCTCACACCGACTCCACTCAATGCTAGGGCCATGGACCTGGCTGCACCAGGCTCTTCCAAACCCACTAATCTCCTACCTCCCTCACAGCAAGCTCGTGAGAGAGGGAACTGCCGACAACCCTATTTCCCAGACCAAGAAACAGGCCGGAGAGGAGCAGGATGTGAATGGGCGGGGCTGGGCAGGGCTGTTTTGGAAGCCCACCCTCTTCCCAGCCAGCGTCTCAGAACCTTGCTCTCCAGCTATCCACCCTGCATGAGCACGGGGCGGTGTCCTAGTTAGCCTTGCCGTCCAGTGCCCAGAGTGAACCAAGAGAAAGTGTCTTTCTTTCCTTACCCCTCAGGAGATTTGAGGGTGAATCTCAGGCCCTGAGAGGAGCGAGCTGCAGAGACAAGGGCCCTGCATGTCCTCATAACCCACCAGTTCAGTGCCTCTGGCCTCCAGTGGTACCAAAGCTGCGGGCTTCTCTGGCCTACCCGGTAGACCAGAGGTCTCCCTCCCGCCTTCAGTCATTCTGCCTACCCTCGAACTGGTGGCCCCAGCCGGCCACCTCGCAGACCATGGCCTCGGATTCGCCGGGGCGGGCGGCGCTGCTGGGAAGGCACACGGGCTGAACCGAAGGCGACAGGCGCACGCAGTTGCCGTCCGCGCTCTCCTGCAGGCGCAGTATCGCTAACCCGGACAGGGAGGATCGTGAGTCCGGGACGTCTTATTCCTAGCCCTCCCCACCGTTTCCCTGATCCCGCGGGGAGCCCCCACGTACCCAGGTCGTGCTGGTAGGTAATGGACGAGAAGGCCTCGTGCAGGTGGTAGGTGCGCACGGCCAGCGTCTGGCACTGTGCACAGCTCTGGTTATGGCGGTCCTGGCCCAGCACCACCGTCAGCTCCTCCGGCGCCGGCCTGCGGGCATGGTGCGGGCAGGACGCGCGCTCAGAACCGGCCGCCGGCTGCCTAGAGGAGCCCCCTCCCCGCTCCCTGCTCCCAAGCCCCTTTCTGGGTTTCGGCTTCCTCCTGGGGAGCTCTGGAGGGGAAAGGGGTGAGGGGAGGCACAGGTTCGGGTGTCGCGCGGAAGCTGGGCACAAAGGAGAGGAGCCGGTCCAGGCTGACGCTGGGCGAGCGGTACTGGCCGGTTCTGCAGGCAGTGAGCTGCGGTCAGCACCCAGCAGGGGGCGATGAGGCTGCCGGCGCAGAAATTGTGGCCCCAGTACAGCGCTGCGATGTAGGGGTGCGCGCCGGGCAGCGCCACCAGTCCCTCGCTGATGCGGCTCATTGAGGACAGCCGTTTCCGGAGTCGCTGTCCGCAGCCCGCCGGGCCCTTAGTGGGCAAGGGAGTCCGCTGCTCCGGCATCGCGCGCGAGGCTGTGGGGAAGCCCGTACTGAGACCAGGGAGATTCAGGAGCGGCTGAAACGTAGCTCGGCCGCTGTCCTCTCTGCTCGGACTTCCCGCCCCTTCCTTAGCTAACATCGGGGATTGAGGCGGGGTCTGGGTCGTGGTCTGAGGCTTCTGCAATGCAGAAAGCGAGGGCAGTGGGAAGTCTCGGCGCCCCTGGGGCATCTGGGGCGCTGCCCGGGTTGGGGCTTGGCACGGTGACAGGAGGCAATATTCCCAGCTCAGCCGATCGCCGCTCCACACAAAACACCACGGGCGGGTGTCATTGTCCGGGTTCCTGTAACCACAGGAGGGAGCAGTGTTAGAGCGTGGGGAATCCCAGAGGGCCCTGGGGAGGAGGAGGATGCCCTCTGCCCCGCCCCACCTGGCTCACCGGCAGAAGGCATGGTGGCCGAGTCCCCAGCTCAGTGCTTGCTCTGCAGTCAGGTTCCGGTAGGTGACTTCTGAGGCCCAAGGCTGACACCGTGCTCCAGAGAGCGAGGTGTCAGCTGTGCCGCGGTAGCTGAGCCCGCGGCCGTGGTAGCAGCTCGCCTTAATGTCTGGGGAGAGAAGAGACTCCCTGTAGCCAGGGGATGGTACTATCTTCCACCGCCCTCTCAGCCACTTTCCCTAATGTCTCTCGTCCCTCTCTGCAAGCCGTCCCCACGTGGGACGGGGCTTCTGCTTCCCCCTAGACCATAACTCAGCCGTCCCTAACCTTTTTGGCACCAGGGACCCGTGCTCCTTAAGAATCTAATGCCTGATTATATTAGGTGGAGCTGAGGCGGTGATGCTAGCGCTGGGGAGTGGCTGCAAATACAGGTGAAGCTTTCCATTGCTAGCCCGACGCTCACCTCCTGCTGTGCCGCCCAGTTCCTAACAGGTGACAGACCAGTACTGGTCTGCGGGGGTGGGGGGGGGTGGTGACCCCTGCCCTAACTCACCCACATCGCAGTTCCGACCTGCATAACCCTCCAGGCAACTGCACAGCTGATGGCCATCCACCTCCAGGCAGCGGCCCTGGTTGAGGCACGGGTTGGTGGGGCAGACTAGGAAAGAAGCACACTGAGCCACATCTGGGCCCAAAGACCTGGCAGAGAGCTCTCCCCCTTCCACAGGTATACTACCTGGGCTCCTGCCAGCTGCTCCCGACCTTTGACCCTTGGCCCTGCTTGCAGTCAGTTCCTATGGTTCCACTCACCCTGGCTGGCCAGTGGCTTGCAGTGGGCTTGGGGACCCTGGCACTGGCACTTGGCCACACCAGCCGGCTTAAGTTTAAGCCATGTTTCATTTTCATGGAAGAACTGGAAAAGCTGAGGCTCGAAGCACTTCTCTGGGGACAGAGTGGATTGGTGGTCTCTGGAGAGGCTGGAACCATGCCAAGTCTCCAGGGACCTCTTCAGTAAGTGGGGCTGCTCCTGTTCCCCAGCTCTCCTCCATGGCCCTCCTTACCCCTCTGGCAATGCTTCCCGGTCAAGTGTTCTGGACAGATGCAGTGTGGGCCTCTTGGCGTGTTCACACAGGTCCCTCCCCGCTGGCAGGGGTTGTGTTTGCTGCAGTGGTCTGAGAGATGGACCACAGTGGGAGGAAGAGTCAGACAGATGGGAGCCAAGTCCATACCCAAACCAGCTTGTCTTATGACCTTGTTTCCAGGCTTTAGTTTACCCACCTGCAAAATGGGGCTACACCCTCCCAGAACTTCTCCCTCTGGAAAGAGGAAAGGGGCTGAGTGGGCCCAGAATCCCAGGTGTGTAGGGTCTGATGATACCCAGGAGAGTAAGTAGGGGGAAGGAGAGGGCCTTGGGCCACCTCAGAAACTGTGTATGGTACCTTGCGCTTTCTTGGGCTCCAGGCAGTATGCCCATCGCTGGTCCTGTTCAAAGTTAGGGGTAGTAGCACACCTAGAGAAAAAGATAAGGCTCTCTGCTCTGCACATGGGGCTGGCATGCCCTTCCCTGTCACAGCCCCCTCTCTCCAAGCAGGGTTCCTTGGGCAGAAGGATGGGCAGAGTCCATCTCCCCAGGACCCTGCTTTAACACCTTCGGGGTCATCTTACCAAGGCCGGGGACCGTGTTGGCCCCTGGGGGTGCATTTGTGGTATAGCTGCCGGTGGTACTGGAAGGGGAAGTGGCAGGGCTCCCCAGTGACAGTGAGAACTGCAGGGATAACACACTCTCTGAGGACATTCCCTATGCCCAAACTCCCAGGCACCACCCCCAGAGTCTAATTGGAAAAGAGTAGACCCTTAAAAAGATCATTATGCTTTCAAGTGTCCTGCTTAAGAAGTTGGGTTTCAGAGTCAGATAGCTGGAGCGGACCCCAACTCCAGCACCTACTAGCTGTGTGACCTTGGGCAAGTCTGCAGCCTCGCCCCTCCAATTTAGGAGAGGGTTTGCCACAAAGTGGTACTTCATAAATACTTGTTAAATGTCAAAGTCACTTGACTACTCTGAGCTTTAGTTTCTTCTCTATAAACTGACAATAATAGTGCAGTTGAAGAGTCTCAGTTTTGCAAGATAAAAAGAGTTCTGGAGATGGGTGGTGGTGATGGGTGCACAATATGAATGTACTTAATGCCACTGAATTGTACACTTAAAGTGATTAAGATCATAAATTTTATATCATGTGTATTTTACTACAATAAAGACATTTTTAAATGATGATCTATATATATTAGTACAGAAAGGTGTTCATAATTTTAAATGAAGAACAGCACGTTACAAACAGCATGTTAGTATGGTCCTATTTTTGTACACATGCATTTACATACGCATAAAAAAGAAATCTAGAAGGACATTCTCAAACTTTATAAAAGCGGTTTTTGGAAGATAATGGATTATAGATGACTTTTTTCCTCTTCTACACTTCTGTAATTTCTAAACTTTTGGCAATAAAAGGATGTTGCTATTATAATTTTTAAAAATAGTACAACCGAGCATCATTATTCACAGATTCTGTATTTGTGAATCTGCCTTCTTGCTAAAATTTATTTGTAACTCCCCAAACCAATTCTCAAGGGGCTTTCACGATCATTCAGAGACATGCACAGACTGGTAAAAAATCTGAGTTTTCGGAAACGCACATTCCCAATTGAGGTCAAACTAGGTGACACTCTGCTTCTGGTTTCAGCTCTCCTACTATAAACAAGTGTCTTTTCACGGTCTATTTACTGCCATGTTTTTCACATTTTGGTAGGTGATTTCACTGTTGAAGATGGCCCCCAAAATAGCGCCAAAGTGCCGTCAAATATTCTGAAATGCAAGTGGGCTGTGATGTGCCTTATGGAGAAGATATGTGTCTTAGATAAGTTTCGTCTAGGCATAAGTTATAGTGCCTTTGGCTGTGAGTTCAATGTTAATGAATCAACACGTAAATTAAGCAAGGCGTCTTTAAACAGAACCACACATAAAACAAGGTTGTATATTGATGGTTGATGAAAACGTTGTGACCAGAGGCTCATAGGAACCCAACCCTATATTTCAGTATATTTGCTAATTCAGTGTCCATGGTGACTTTAGATAACATGATTACCACAAATAATGAGAATTGACTGTATCTACTTCAAAAGAGTCTGGTGAAGTTTAAATAAGATAATCCTATAAGACACAGGTTGGCACATAGTACCTACTCAATAAGCATTAGCTACTATTTTGTTGTTAAAGGCACAGTGTACTCGCTGAGGGCCAAACCAGTGGTAGAACAGTAAAGGAAGAGAGAGGGGTCTGAGATGGACTTTTTAGATGCAAATAGGATGGACAGAAAGGAGGATCATCCTGAGTAGGTGATTGGGCAAGGGCAAGGCACCCAGGTTGGATCAGGCAAGAGGGCAGAGCAGTCTGGCTTGGTGCAGCGTGCAGAGAGTAAGCTGAGGCAGTCAGAGCTGGATGTGTTGGGCCTCAGTGCCATGCTAAGGGGCTGGGCCAGACTCTACCAGGCCAGGCTCATCAGGGTAGGTGCCTTCACAACTCTAAGTGAATGTTTAGTGCCTGGAAGAATGAAGGCAATGTGGAGCTAAGTCAGAGTTTGAGGAGGGGAGAGCTGGCCGACATTCCCCACATAAAAAGGAGCTTAATAAGAAAAGCTAATATATTTTAAGCATTTACTATGCACCTGGTGGTAGGCTGAATGCCTTACATGGGTTTATGACTCATTTCTCCTTCCCAGCAACCCAAAGAGGTTTATTGTGATCAGCCCGGTTTTACAGATGGGGAAATTGAGGCTTGAAGAGGTCGAGGCACTTGTCCAGAGTCACCCAACTCATAAAGATTCATTTGGGCTCCAGAGCCGTGTTGTTGATCTTTCCTTGTCCATTGATGGCCCTGGCCTCTCTATGGCATAACTGATGCCTATGAGATGTATTGAAGAAAGGAAAAGGAGCGGGGAGGCTGGGGAAACTGAGGAAGACTGGCAGGCACTGGACTGGGCATTCAGATATAGCCGAAGCCCTGCCCTCAAGGAGCGCACAGCTAACTATCACTCTGTGCCCCCAGGGCTCATGGGCACAGACCTGGCACACAGCAGGCACTCAGGTCTGAATGCCAGCCAGAGGACTCTGGGGACAAGAGTGACGGTATGCCCAGGGTCCTGCCCCTTGACCCAAGAGACCGACGTTTGGCGCACTCCCAATCATACTCATTTCCACCCAAGGGTAGGGGTATCTTAGAGGGTGGAGCTAGGTTACTTACCCACTGTGTGTTTGTCCCCCATGGTGTGTCTGTCCATGACATGCTTAGGCACCATGGGAGCTTTCCGAGGTGGAGTCTACAGGAGGAGAGAAGGGGCAAGGAACTTGCCCAGAAAGTCATAGCCTGCCCCTGATTCCACGCCAGTCTCCAGCTTCTTCTCACAGCCCACAAATGCAGAGATGTCCTCACAAGACCTGGACCCCTTCCTCCTCCCTCCTTAAGGTTGCTGTCCTCCAGAAATGCAGATCATGCCCTCATATCCACTGTCTCTCTCCTCCACTTGGGCATTCTGGGCTGGCCTCATTTTTCCACACAGGCCCTTCCTGTCACCTGGACCAATAGGTCGTTGGTAAAGGCCAAAGCTGTATAGGAACCCCCTAGGGCCATCCCAGCACAATCCTCCTAGTTCCCACAGCTCTCACCAAAAGTGCTGATTCCAGGCTCACCAGCAGGGACCCCAGAAGCAGCACAGCCCTCATGGCGTCTGTCTGTTGGTCCAACTACCTGCCCAGGAGTCCAGATCAATAGAGTTGGCCAAAGGTCTCTGAGTCCTGGGGAGCGGAAATTGGTCCAGCTGCCCTCCTGGGCAGCTGGGGCACAGGGTTGTTTGCAGAAAGCCAAGCAAAGCAGCTTGCTTGGTAGGCTCTCAAGAGTGGAGGAGTTTCAGCATTGGGGTAGAATTATAAGGAGCTGGGTTCCTCCATCTCTTTCCCAGATGAGTGGGACTGCAAGCAGAAAGGGGACTTCTTGTGCTCCAGGTCCCATTGGGGATGAGGAGGTTAAGGAAACCCCAGAGATGCTCCCTGCTGTATGGATTTTAGAGTCCATTGGGAGGTATGCTCATTTTTTATTGCTACATAAAATGAATCACAAACTTCATAACTTAAAACAATATCCACTTATAAGTTCACAAATCAGTAGGATGGAAGTCCATCAGTGCATGACTGGGTTTTCTGCTCAGAGTATCACAAAGCTGAAGCCAAGGCTGAGTTCTCTGGAGGCTCTGGGGAAAAATTTACTTCCAAGCTGTTAGAATTGTTGGCAGAATTTGGTTCCTGGCATTTGTAGGACTGAGGTCCCTGTTTCTTTGCAGGTTGTCAGTCAGGGGCCACCCTTAGCTTCTAGAGGCTGCCTGCATTTCTTGCCATGTGGCCCCCTCCATCTTCCAAGCCAGCAGCAGAGAGTCTCCCCCATGTTGACTCTCTCTCTCACATGCTGAATCTCCTTTGCCAGGAAGAATCCTGTCCCTTTTAAGGACTTATCTGATTAGGTCATGCTCGCCAAAGATAGTCTCCCTATCTTAAGGTCAACTGATTTGGGACTTTAATTACATTTGCATCATTCTTCCATAGAAACAGCTAGATTAGTGTTTGATTGAATAACTGGGAGAAGGTAAGTGTATACCAGGGGGTGGGAATGTTGGGGGCCATCTTTGAATTCTACCAACCACAGAAAGTGAACCAAGAAAGTAAATGATCCCATGAGGAAAAATGCTAAAGCAAGGGGGCTAAAATGTGCCCTTGGAGTATAAAGGAGGGAGATGGGGTAAACACATGTCATTTTCCTGATCAACATCCACTAACCTTGGTTTAGTAATGACACCTTGATTGTTCCTTTAGGAACCACTCCTTTAGTCCCCCGTGAGTCTCTAGTGCCGTAGACTCTATACTCCAGTGTCAGGCTGGAAGTGTCGCCTCAATCTGACCAATAAGAGCCTGGCATCTGTAGACCACAGTGATTGGTTCAGGGAATGGACAGACACAAGATTGGCCAGAGTCAGCTGTGGGACTTTCACCAGAACTTTGGGTAAAGATGTATTTTCTTCCCACTGGAGTCTCTAAGAATGCGAGTCTAGAGATGTTGATGACCATCTTTGTCACTGCTTGGGAGGGGCTGCCTGACAATGAAGCCTACACATAGGAAAAACAGATCGAGTAAGGAAGGAAGGATCAGGGACGCTGTGGGAGGCATCTCCGAGATGGTCCCCAGTGATCCTCATCCCCTATGATTCATGCCCTTGTGTATAGTCTCTTCTCACACTCAGTCAGAACTGTTCTGTGTGTCCAGTAGAATGTGGCAGAAGTGATAGTGTTTGACTACCAAGCCCAGGCATTGCAAGTTTCTGCCTTGGTCTCTTGGATCGCACTCTGAGGGAAGCCAGCTGCCATGCTCTGTGGACACTCAAGCAGCCCTGCAGAGGGCTGTGTGGGGAGAAAGTACCAATTTTACATCCAGCACCAATTTGAAGGCCATGTAAAAAGGCCATCTTGGAAATGGGTGCTGCAGCCCCAGCCAACGTCTGGCCTGTAGCCTCATGAGAGACCTCAAGCCAGAACCATCCAGCTAAGCTGTTCCTGAATTTTTGTTTTTATTAAGGTAAAAATTAACATATAACATTATTGCTTCTGAATTCTTGAACCTCAGAAACTGTGAGGAATGATAATGGATTGTTGTCTTAAGCCATAATTTTTAGAGTGATTTGTTAGCTAGTATTTGACAACTAGTACAGATGGATTGATCCCTGATGACTTTGATGGAGAACCTGGATGTTAAAACTAGAAGAACCCTCAAGAATTCTCAGTCACGTGAACCAATAAAACCAATTTGAATGGATTTCTCTCACTTTTCTAAGGAGTCCTGACTGATACAAAATAATCTGTGGGAACTGAAGTAGAGACAGAATGTAGCAGTTTTACAGTTCTGCTGGAAGAGAGGCCATGGGAGACTTCCTGGAAAGAAACCCAACAAGTGGAGGGCAGGAGAGGTAAGGACACCTTTTCAACAGTTGTTTTCAAAGGTAACAGGAAGTGATAACTTAAGACCGTAATGGAAGTGAAACTAGGTGACAAGCTCATTAAAGTGAAAGCATCTTGGTTCTTGATTCCACCTGAGTACAGACCAGGCCCAGGGCCAGTCTCACATCTGCCCCTTCATCCTGGTGAGAAGCCCACTCTCCTTCAGAGTGGAAGAGGTCTTCACAATGAGTAAGGGTTTGCGGGGGAGGAGAGGAGGGCTTCCAGGCAGAGTGAGTAATACAACTTCACAGAAACCTGAGTGCAGCACTTCAGACTGAGAATGTGCTGAGCACAGGATGCTTTGTAGGAAATGTGAGATGGGGACTGAGGATGGATGTTCATGGGGATTTGGATGTTCCACATCTATCCTCCTTCCTCTTTCTCTAATTTCCCAGTTTTCATTGGGAGGGTGGTCACCACTCTACCACTGTATGGTAAAAGGGTGATTTCTAGTGACCATCTCCTACTGTGGAAGCCTAATAGACCAGATCACCCTCTCCCTACCATCACATAGCCAGAGGGACCTGTTTAAAACACACACACACACACACACCCTAAAATAGCATCATTTGTGCTAAAGCCCATGATATCAAATCTAGGTATTAAACCTGATCTAATTGCAGCTTCAACCTCTCCCAGAAACATAATCTTAATCAACCAGGATGGAATTTTCTGGTTAAGCACCAGTAAGCTAACATGTCTCATAGGCCTTCTCCATTCCCTAGAGAAATAAGAGGCAATCTCCGTCATAAAAACCCTTCCTCTTCTCGTCCAAGCCCAAAAATAATCCTTTCTTTTCTTTTGCTAATAGGTCCCTTGCCTCACCCTTCTTCCTACAAAATCCTTCCATTTTGTACAGCCCCTCAGAGCACTCTTCTAGTGGCTAGATGGGATGCTGCCTGATTCATGAATCACTTAAGAAAGCCAATTAGATCTCCAAATTTACTCATTTGAATTTTGTTTTTAATGGATTTAAACTTGGCCAATGGGTGTTCTCTCCCCAGACTGAGCAGCCACACAGGGATTGTGAAAAGAGTTGGAAGTCCGCCACTGCACCACTTGTGCCCAGACCAGATTGTCCCTGCTACAAGGCATGTGAGGATGCCTTTGAAAAACCAAGCTTAAGCAGTAAGGAAATTCAAATTCATCATTTCACATCACAGGAGATCTAGAGTAGAGGGGCTCCAGGAACAGTGCCTTCAGTGGTTTAACAATGTTATCGAGAACTCAAGTTCTTTCTTCTTTTTCTTTTCTATGGTCCTCAGTGTGCAAACCTTCAGACTGACTCTCTCATAGTCACAAGAGGCTGCCACAGCTTCAGGAATCACATAAACTCCAGTGAAGAAGAGGGACCTTCCCTTCCAGTAAATCCTCATTAGAAATGAGGAAAATATCCTAACAGAAATCTCAAGCATACCTCCCCTCATGGTTCATTGGCCAAAACTGGGTCACTTGACACCCCTAAACTAATCTGTGGTCAGGGTAGGAGATCTTCATAATTGGCTTAGGTGAATCAGTCCTGGAGCTAGGTCAGAAACATGTGAGGTAAAGGGGACATTGGACCAAAATTGGGACTCTGCAAACAAGGAAGATGAGTGACATGCATATTAGATGGACAACCACAGTGTCTGCTGTAATTCCTCCTTCCTGGTCCTCTAGGGGCCCTTAATTTTTGCCTATTTCCAACCTATTCCTTCTAATTGATGCTGTGAATCCCTGAGGATCTTCCCATAAAGTAAATTCCCTTTTGTTTAAGTAGTTGGAGTCATTTTCTGTTGCTTGCAGCCAAGAACTCTCTCTCCCTGATGCCTCAAGTCTAATTAGCCTCCAAGTTCTGTTCATTCCACCGCCTAAGTATTTCTCCCATCACTCCACTTCATTCCTATTGCCACTTTCTTTGACTTACAGAAAATTCAAGATGACTATGGTGGTGGAACAGAACTTGAGAGCTTGTGGTGGACATCTATCATTTCTCCTGTATCAACGTAAGTAAAGTCCAAACCTGTAGAGATGTGTTCTATGGATTTATCTGAGCCAAACTGACGACATTGCCAGGGAGCAAGATCTCAAATGCTCTGGAGAATGACAGTTTTGCAGCTTCTTTTATATCTTTGGACTTAAGGAGGGAACATAAGGAAGATGATATGAAGATGGGAGAAGGTGAGGTACAGAATAATTAACAAGATTATGTTGAGGGTGGTTGTGCCTCCAAGGGGTCTGGAAAAGAAAATTGCCTCTGGCATTTCAAGAGTGTGTTAACCCAGATGCACAGAAACAATGGACAGGGTTTGCTCAAGGCAAAGATAAACCTTTCACTAAATAAGTTATATGCCTGGGGCATGACTATTCACCATGACCTTCCCAGTTAGGAATCTATAATCAGATCGTCCCATGAGGTTACTTTGGGATATACCCCCTTTCTCATCCACACTTGTTTAGCATTCATTCTCCCTTTTTCTAGTAATGGCTTTTTGACATTGTGATGTATAAGAAATATATATGTGTATGTATATATACATAGTCATTCAGATGACCAAAATATATTTCTTAGATTTGGTCTTCATCCACAGTTCATCCACACACTGCTGGTGTCTGACAATTGGGGACAGAAACCCTTTTAGGCTCTCAGTGTTCCTTTGGGGGAGCACCTATCCCCTCCCCCATCAATGTGAATAAAATAAAGCTTACCCATCCCTCAGCCGAGGGAGGAGTGGGCATGTGATCCAGACCTAACCAATCAGAACGCTGCCTCCCACTGTCCTCAATGAACACCTGAGTCAAATCAAACCAAGGAGAGGCAGCCCCAGGATTTTTGCTGGAATTACAAAGATAGAAGCTTTATCTTTTTATATAAATTGCCACATTGGCAAGAAGTGAGCTTGGAGCTGCTGGCAGCCATCTTGAACATCTGAGAGGGAAAACCTGCCTGAGAATAAAGCAACACAGATTAAAAACAGAGTCGGGGAGGAGAAAAAAATGGCATAGATGATAGAGGCTCTGTTCATCCCTCTGGCAATCAAATCAAAGTTGTGACAGAAACAAGGAGCAGCAGCAAGGAAAAATCGCCTGGGATCTAGATGAATAAGCCATACAACTAGGGAGAAATCCAAGAAAGCACCCTGCAACAGCAGAAGGTAGGACAGGGCGAGGACACGGGGTAACCTGGTCCTGAGCAGCTGAGTGAGACAGAGGCTGCGGCAGCAGCAGAAGTCTCTTAAAGGGGCTGCATTCGCGAGTGGATTTTCGCAGTGATGGACTTGCTCACTCTGAGCACCAGTGCCTCTTCAGCTGTGCACAGGGGGCACGAGGGACTTCCAGGGAGACACTGTCAGAGTGAGGGTCTAGGCGAGATTCGCTTGGTACAGAAGTGCCAAGAGTATCCCTTGTTCCTTGTTGAGCCCTCCTCACTACCTGTTAGCCCGACACTGCACCGCCATAACTGTGACGTCATCAAACTGGATAATAGAGGTCATTCTGCCCAGAGGATTCCCTGAAACCCTGCCTCCCCAAACTCGCGGCTCCACCCAAGCCATATTCAGGTGTATCCTCAGCGAGTCAGGTGCTCCTTGCTGAGACTCACACTAGAGGCAGCCTCGGTTTCTGGTCTGGCCTTTTGAGGCAGCTATAAGCATAGCATCTGTGGATTGCTTGCTGAATCTTAACAGGTGGCCCCCAAAGGGTAGAGGCTCAGGCTAAGTTTGGCCTGCAGTTGAACTGCTCTCAGGACTGTGCCACTGGCCACCTACTTCACAAATCCATACTAATAAGACTGGGAGACTTAGGAGCTTTGCTTAATACATAGAAACACATGGAAAGGCAGCCAAAATGGGAAAACAAAGAAGCAGAAACCATATGACAGAACGGAACAGAGATCCAGATATAATGGAGTCAAGTAATCTAACAGATGCAGAGTTCAAAACACTGTTTATAAAGATGCTCAATGAACTTTTGGGAAATGTAGAGAACTCCAACAAAGAGATAAAAATGGAGATGGAGATTATAAAAGGGAACCAGTATGAAGTGGAGAACACATTATCTGAGATGAGAAGTTTATTAAATGGAATAAACCAAGTAAATAAAGAAGAGGATCAAATGACCTATATAGAGAATGGGAAAGCCAAGTACACTCAATCAGAATAACAAGAAAAAAGAAGCCAAGACTATAATAATAATAATTTAAGGTAAAAATATCTATGTCATAGGGGTACCTGAAGAGGGAGAACAAGAAGTCGAATATATATTTGAACAAATAATGATGGAAAACTTTTCTAACCCGGTGAAGGAACTCGACATAAAGGGATCCAAAGAGGCCCACGCCAAGACACATCATAATTAGAATGCCAAAGGTTAAATACAAAGAAAGAATATTAAAAGCAGCAAGAGAAAAAGAAATAATTAGGTAAAAGGGAACACCCATAAGACTGGCAGCTGGTTTCCCAAGAGACACTGTGCAGGACAGAAGGGCTTGGCAAAAAATATTCGACAGGATGAAGACCCAGGATATACAACCAAGAATAATTTATCCAGCAAAGCTATCATTTAGAGTTGAAGGACAGATAAAAAGCTCCCCAGACAAAAGTAAACTAAAGGAATTTATCACCACCAAGCCAGAATTACAGGAAATGTTGGAGGGATTTCTTTAAGAAGAAAAAACATGTATCAAAAGCAGGAATAAAGAATGGTAACAACTACATCCCTATCAATAAGTACCTTAAATAGAAAAGAATTAAGTGCTCCAACCAAGGGATAGAGTGGCTAAAAGGATAAGAAAACAAGACCCCTACATTTGAAAAGGAAGGGGATGCTGTGATGAACCTAGAAGGTATTTAAGTCAGACAAAGAAAGATTAAACACTATATGATTTCGCTTATATGCAGAATTTAAGGAATAAAAAGAACAAAATAACCAAAAACAGACTCACAAATATGTGGACAATTTGGTGACAGACAGAAGGGAGCGGGGTTTGGGGGGCTGGGAGAAAGGGGTGAAGGGTTAAAGAAGTACAAATTAGTAGCTGACTGATGGTCATGGGGATGAGAAGCACAGCATAAGGAATGCAATTAGCATTAATTAATACATTGGCTAGGTGGAGGTCAAGGGAGGGAGGGAGCGATTTGGGGGGACCATTTTGCTAACTATACAGATGTCTAACCAATGTACCGTATACTTGAAACTAATTAAATTTTTTTTTAAAAGACTTGGAATATGGGAAATTTCAAGTGACACCATTTGAGACCTGGGATCCAATGACACTTGAAGTCAGAACTATCATCTATACTTTTCAGTTACTTGAACCAATAAATTTCCTTTTTTGCCTAAGCCATTTTTAGTTGCAACCAAAAGTCCTAAGTGATGCAAGAATTCATATATGGTTACCAGGAAGTTCCTAAAACAAAACAAAACAAAATCCCTCATGATCAGCTCTGTAAGTCAATATAGTTTAAGGGATAGGAAAATAATAGCTTAAGGAATAGGAAAATAATGACCTCAGAAGCAAGGAAATCGTCAAATCCCATCTTGGCCACTCACCCACCCAGCATGACAATGGTCCTGGCCTCAGCCTTCTGAATCTTAATTTCCACGCCGCCTTAGGGAAGGATGGGCACTCACACTGTCTGGCAGATTTGTTGAGATGTTTGCATGGGAATGTATGTGAAACAGCGGAGCCTGGCATTTGCTTGGGGCTCAATCTGTAGGAGTTTACAAAGAAACATCCCCATGTAGACACACTCCCCGTTCTCAGCAACTTCTATGCACCTGCCCCAGTCCTCCCTGCATATCTGCTTTGGACCAGAGCAGAAAGGCACCATCTTCTTACCCTGGCTTCTGTCTTCCACAGCTGGGTGTTGTTGGGTCTATGGGATGAGAAGTACGAATCTGTCAAGATCCTGCTCACAAGTGGCTGGACATGTGCAGACAAACAAATCCCTGTCCTCTCTAACAGAGACTTGGGGCTCAGTTTTCAAGAGGTGGCAGAACTGCCTGTTCAAAGACAAGTGATCAGAAGGCACCCAGCTCACCATCCGTCATCCCTCCTCAGTTAGTGGTACCATATTTCTCTCAGTCATTCAGGCTGTCAGCATGGGACCTTTATAAAAATGGAAGCCACTCCTACCTCTACACCAGAGCTGTCTGACAACGTTCTGTGATGGTGGAAGTATTCTCTATGTGCGTTGTCCATATGGTACCCACTAGTCATAAATGACTATTGAGCATTTGAAATGGGACTAGTGTGACTGAGGAACTGAATTTCATTCTATTTCATTTTAATTAATTTCAATTTAAACAGCCACATGTGGCTAGTGGCTGCTGTACTGGACAGTGCAGCTTCAGGTGGATGCAGAAAGGTCATTGTGTGGCTAACCTTCACACAGTATGACAAGAGGGAGGGGTGTGAGAGATTGGAGAGCCCAGTCAAGTTGGGCCTTGGTAGGTGATAAGGAGAAGCTCGGGTTTTATTTTTAAGTGTAATGAGAAGTGTATTAGTTATCTATTGCTGCTAATAAGAAATAACAAACTGCCCTCAAATTTAGCAGCCTAAACAACAAATATTTACTGTGTCACAGTTTCTGTGAGTCAACAATCTGGGCACTGTTTAACTGGTTACCTCTGGATCAGGGTCTCTCACAAGGCTGCAGTCATGTTGACTGGCATAGGATCCACTTCCAAGTTCATTCACAAGGCTGTTGGCCACAGATCAGGTCCTTCTTGGCTATTGGCTGGAGACCTTAGTTCCTGCCATGTAGGCCTCTTCATGGGGCAGCTGATAACATGACCGCTGACTTCCCTCAGAGTGAGCCAGTGAGGGGGTGAAAGTAGGTGCCTAAAATGGAAGCTAGAGTCTCTTAGTAACCTAATCTTGGAAGTGATGTTCCATCACTTTGCCGCATTCTTTTCATTAGAAGTGAGTCATTGGGTCTGGCCCATGCTCAAAGGAAGGGGACCCCACTGAGGGGGGGAATACCAAGAAGGGGAATCGCTGGGGCTACCCACCGCAGGAAGCTGCTGGAGCATTCTGAGTAGGAGAGTGACAAGATCGGTGTGATTGTTTTTACAACAAACGATACGAACAAAACAAAATCTTGTGACACAAGATTAAAAATACAAAAGGGTATATGATGTAAAGCCTCCCTCCCACCCCTGCCCTGGGCCACTTAATCCCCCTTCCTAGAAGCAACCAATGTTCCTGGGCTGCACTGGCTGTCCAGAGGCGGGCCGCTGAAGCACATCCATCTGTGATAACTGTTAGTGCTATCCCCCAAATATTACCAATAATAATCTCCTTCCAGGCCTAGAGTAGTTATTCCAGGAATCTATTTCTGTGTAAAAAACTCCTCCCAATTTAGTGGCATAAAATTACAACTATTTTATTCTGCTCATAGATTTTTCGGGTCAGGAATTCAGGCAGGACCCAGCAAGGATGGCTTTGTCTCCCCACCACAAATGCCAGGGCCCTTAGGTGGAGATACTTGAATGGCTGGGGCTGATCCCAATGGCCAGGAGCTGGAATCACCTGGAAGCTTTCTCGCTCGCATGCATGGTGCTGCGGGAGGCCTGTTGATGGGAGCAGAGCATCTGCATATGGCCTTTCCATCGGTTTGGGCTTCTCACAGCCTGGCCACTGATTCCGAGGGACTACCCCAAGAGAAGCTTCCAGAGAGCAAACACTGCCAGAGCAACAGGCTGCATGGCCTTTTCTGACCTAGTGTCAGACGTCACGTGCATCACTCCCACCAGATTCTACTGATAAGAGTGACTACAGACAGGAAAATTAGTAGAGTCCACCTCTTGATGTGGGGATGGCAAAGTCATATCGCCAAAGTACCTATGGGATGGGAATCTATTGCTTTGCTCATGTTTGAAAAATAGGATCTTCCCTCACGGTGTATCCCCACCCCTTTTGAGTCAGTTGTGGCCACGTGGTTTGCCTTGACTGACGAAATGTAAGTAGAAGGGGCTTGTAGCACTTTTAGGTGCCAGTTTTAAGGGCCATAGGATGATTCACCACATTTCTTTTCACTAGCTGCCATCGTAGAAGCACAAATTGAGATGGAGCCCCTGTTATCCTGGGTCCCTCAGTGACAACACTGAGTGGAGCCTCCCAACCTCCCAACAACCTGCACTGGACGTGTGGTGGACCTAAGAAAGAAACTGTTGTTTTAAGTCACTGAAATTTAGAGATTGTTCGTTACTGCAGCATAACCTAGCTTATCCTGACCCTTTCCACAAAAAATGGTAGCGAACCTTACACAGTGCTCTGTACTTTGCTTTTTTCATTTAACAATATATCTTGGAGATTGTTTATGTCAGTATAGGAAGAGCCCCTGCACTTTTTTTTGACAGTTACATAGCATTCCTGTACCAGAAAGGACCAAATTTTAATCAGTCCTTATTTAGAATGATTAGTACAGTTCATCTTTTTGGACAATGTTACAAGAAATAACCTTGAACATTCTTTTCTTGTTTCACTTGAGTGCAATTACGTTTGGAGGATAAATTCCTAGAAATGCGTATCTCAGATGGTGGGTGGCAAATTCTCCTTTTAAAAAGATCACTTTGCTGTAGGTGGAGAATGGGTTGAAAAGCCAAAACCCAAGAGTTATGCGTGACTCCCCTCTTCATTCCATATCAGCCGTCAAGTCCTGTTTATCCTAGCTGCATCATTGCTCTCAATCTGGCCACTTGTATGGGGTACCTCCTGACTACTGCCAAGGCACAGAGCCCTGCTTCTCTCTAATGATTCCTCCTAAAATGCCTCTCGCCTGTCTTACTCAGGACATTTGGCTGCAAACAATAAAGACAAGGAGTTGATTGGATGCTCCTGGATGCTTGCTAAATCCCCCTGTCCCAGGAAGGGCCTGACTTGACCTCCTTTCCCTCTCTTTCTATTGCCCCCATAATGAATCTTAAATGGTCCCTCTGATGTCTTATGTTAGTCACTTGCATTGGATACAAATTCCTAATTGGAAGCTTTGGAAATGTGTGCCAGCTACCAGGGACCTCAGAGAGGAATTTTACCCCCTCTCTGCTTTCTCTAGAGGAATGCAGGGCCTGTGTCTGCATTTCATGGGTTTCGTCTTAAAGAGAAGCAGTGTTCAGATGCTAGGCACTAAAATTGACAGGTGTTTACAAGTCAGCCTAAGCCCCTCTTTCCCCACCCTTTGTCCCCCAGGGCTCCACAGAGCAGCTCAGAGTAAGCAACTTTCCTCTTTCCCCACCCTTGGTCCCTACCCCTAGCAGGGCTCCACAGAGCAGCTCAGAGTAAGCAACTTTGATCACATGGCTTCCCGGCTTAAAACACCTTCGACAACACCCCACTTTCCTGAAAATGAAGTCTAAACTCTTTACCTGGCTTCCAAAGACCTCCTTGATCGAGGCCCCTCCAAGGCCAAGCCTCGTTTCTTGGCCCCCATGCTCATCCCAGTGCATACCTGAAACTCGAGCTCAGTGCTCTGGCCTCAAGGGCTAAATGCCTGAGTCCTCACTGCCTTCCTCTAGAGAGCTTTGAATATCCACTGGCCCTGTGTCAGAAGGCTCTTTCTCTCCCCGCTCCAATTACCTCTGAAACCTGCACATTCTCACTTAACTCTCAGGTCTCACTTAGACACCACAGCCTTCACTGGGCGAGGTACCAGCGCTTTGTCCTACTAGCCACTGGGTTTTCTTCTTTCAAGGCACTACCTTTACTCCCAAATGTATCTTAGATCCATGCAGTTTTTTCCACCTCCACAGCCACTTTCTTGGTCCAGGCTACCATCCTCTCTCTCCCGCAATTCTGTAGCCTCTCAACTGCTCTTTCTGCTTCCAGTCTTGGCCTCCCTGAAGTCCACTAGCTAAAGTGACCTATAAATCATCCTTTCAAAGGTTTCACATTTCACTTAAGAAAAACAAACTTCTCACCATAGTCTACAAAGCCTTCCACAACCTAGCCAGAGTCCATGTTCCTTCATCTCATCCCAGACCCTTGGGCCCTGAAGCCACACAGGTTTTCTTCCTGTTCCTTGAAGACAACAAACTTACCGGAGGCTCAAAGCCCTTGCACTTGCCCTTGCCTCTACTTGGAACTCTGCTCCCCCAGATCTTTGTGTGGTTGGATCTGCTCAAATGTCACACTCTGACACCATTTCCCTTTACCTGATTTTGTCTTGTGGTCCTAAAAAAAAAAACCCCAGAACAAAAACAAACAAAAAACCAGGCAGTTATTTTACCAGCAAAATGGGCTTATTGCGGAAGAGAAGAGAATTGCAATTCAGGACAAGCATACTATAGCAAAACCGTAGGCAAGTCCAACAAGCAAAGAGGAACGTTCTTTATAGAGAAAAAGGAAGTTGAGAGAGGTTGTTATAAAAGTTCACGGGAGGAAAGGAAGAGTTCAAGGTGCTGATGGTTTCTCATTGGCTGGGCTGCTGGGCAAGAAAGGAAACCTTCCTTCCTCCCGCAGGAGTAGTAAAGTAGTATTAACTTACAAGGTGTGTCTTCCTGTTGTTCCCTAATTGACGCCTTCCTGTTGGGGTCCATAATTAATGTCCAGTTATAGTGCCTGAGGGCTCCCCCTTCTGGCCTCCCGACTCCATTTTAAATGAGGTTTCTCTTTATTAATTTTCAGTCTTAATAGCACTTACCACTCTCTGAAACCATCCTACTTATTTACAGGATTATCCCCTTTACCCCACTCCTAGCATGTAAGCAGGGAGTTGGGCTATCTTGCTGACACCACTGTATTCCCCAGCACTTGGCTCCGTGCCTGGCACAAAGCGGATGCTCTATAGTTTGGGATGAATGAATGGATAGGTAACAGAAGCCTAGTTGAATCAGGTTCTGCCTTACTCGCTGAGTTTGGGCAAGTCTCTGTTTCCCGGTGTGTGAAGGAGGGGTAGAAGGAGTAGGACGTTGAGCTAGAGGTTCATTAGCTGTGAAATTTGGGCCTTGTTTTCTTACTAGTCTTCAGCCTGGAGCCAGCTACAGGACCTCTGGCGCCTCAGCTCCCCACCTGTATAATGGGTGTGAGCTCATCCCAACGTCTCGGGGTGGTAGTGCTGCCTTATAAGGGAGCAGAGGCCGAGGGCGGGCGAGGCCGTGTGGGTGGAGAGGAATCACAACATCCGGCTGCGGGGGCGGGGCGGGGGCGCTCGCGGCGGCCGAACCCGAGGCCGGAGAGCCGCTGGGAAGACCCCCAGCCTACTCTGCGCCTCTCCCCGCTTCCGATGTGCGCCCTCCTGGATGGGCCGACCCAAAGGAAGACGGCCGAACACATGGTCCAAAGCAGCTCGCAGCCCTGAGGCCCAGGATACCAAGTGTATCTCCTGCAAACCCTAGAAAAGCCAAGGCGAGCCTAAGGGACCCGGGCCACACCCCCAATCTGATAGCCCAATCAGAGTGCATTGCTGAGAACGACTGAACATCCGGCCTCCAGGGCGTGACCCAGAGGACCCACCTCTGATGTCCCAGCCGAGGGCTCGGCCCTAATTGGCAGCTCGGTATCCTACGAAGGCTCAGAAATTCGAACCTAGGGGCCGGACCCCACCTCAAACCAACCAGGAAGAGGTGACGTATTAAGTCCCGCCTCCCTGCTCCTTTAAGCGAATCCCTGGCTCGGGGGGCGGGGGACAATGAAGAGGCTGGCTAATGAGAAGATGGCGCGGGGAGCGCCCTCCCAGTTATTGGCCGAGTAAAGTAAA